>NW_006295980.1:186151-204204 GCF_000327345.1 Myotis davidii
CCGTGAGAGGAGCTCAGAGCTGGCCAGGGCGGGCAGGAGGGAAGCTTCCTGCTCACTCCAGCAGCATGGCCACAGCCGGCTGAAAGCAGGTATCTGGGGATTATTTACCTTCTATAATTGAAATTTTGTTGCTTTGAGTGGAGCTCAGAGCGGGCTGCAGTAGGCGGGAAGCTTGGCTTCCTCCATCACTAGAACAACCAAGCCTCCTGCTTGCTCCAACTCTGTGGCTGCCAGCCGCCATCTTGGTTGGGTTAATTTACCTATAGTCACTCTGATTGGCTGGTGGGCATGGCTTAGGGCATAGTGAAGGTATGGTCAATTTGCATGTTTGTCTTTTATTAGATTAGTCTAGCATAAATATTCATAATCACTTGCTGATGTGTGGTAACAAACACAAAATTTCATAAAGATAGCTTGGTACATTTGGCACTCACAAGACCAAACTAGTTGAGTGGCACTCTGCAGTGAATCTCCAGATATTTCATGAATAGAGAGGTAAATAATTCAATGTCATCCCAAGACTAGGAACCAGGGAATATGAAATTGGTAGGGAAAAGGAAGAATTTTCTTAGGAAGATTTGACATTGAATTAAAATTGCTAGAATTTGGCCACCTGACATGTATATATAGGCAATGAATAAATGGTAGTTGTTTGGATGGATGTTTGTAACCGTTTGAATGTGTGTGTAGAGTGAAGAGTGCCTATTATGATTAATGTTTTTCTAATCATAGATGGTTTGCCTCAATAACACTATAGGGTAAAAGCAAAGTTATCTACTGTACCTTCTCCAATAAGAAGTGGATCCGGTCCTGTTTTTTCAAAGTTAATAACTACACCACTCTGAACTTTTTGAACTAGAGATTCTAAACACTGATTCAACATTCTTTGTGTTCTAACACAGTAGGAACGACCTATATCAGAAGGAAAAACAAAGAGTACAAGTTGGTCAAATAAAATACTATTTCACAATAGAAGCATTTGACATTCTAAAATATAACTTGAAATAATCATAACTACATTGGCAACAAACATCACACTATTAATGAGCTTAAGCAGCAGAGTTAAAAATATTCTGAAGGAAAACAAGTAAAGACCAGATATGGTATTTAAGAAAAACTATACTCTGCTGCCCTGAATTCTTCCTTTAGAAATAGTAAATATTGCCAGTACCTCCGGTGACTTCACACATCTGTGTGATAGCAGATTCATCAGTTGGTACACTCCCTAGTTGCTCTGGCTCAGTAGACGCCAATCCAGGCAAACGTAACACCAGGGCAAACAACCTCTGATCCCAACGAAAAGGTTCTTTGGTTAGTTCACTCCCGGGCAGGGGAGAATTCAAAGGAAGATGAAGCTGAGAAGGCAAAATTTGAAAGGTTTCATCATAACAACCCGTACATGAAGAGTTAAAGAATTAGGGGGTCCACTTTTCTTTCATGTACTCAATAAAATAAAGCAATCTTTCAAGGATTACCAAGATAATATGTTTACTAAACTTATTCTTAACTAGAAATGTATGCCTCCCACAGAAATAGCTGCACGTTCTCTGCCATTTAAGTGAAAATTTAAAAAAATGAAATCTCACCTCTTCTTGAATACCAGCCGTACTTGTTAACTTATTTCCATCTGTGATGGTAATTAAAATAGATGGTTCTAAAAAAAATGGATTTCTCCCCTAAAATACATTTAAAAAGTATTAGAGCCATGTGAAGTAATAAAATTGTATTTAAACTTTTACATTTGCCTTGCCAGTGATCTCCCAAGACTGTGATAAAATTTGCCTGGATAAATAAAAAGGAAAAGATTAGGGACTGAGGGGTGGGAATGAAAACAACAATCCCTGAAGAGGTAGCATTCAGAATAAATTGAGAAATTCTTATAATTAAGGAACTCCCAAACTATCACATCCAAATACTCCTCTTCCTCTGCTTTCCAAGTAATCATTTAAAAAAAGCTATTAAAGAGATTATAATGGCAGCATCATCCACACCATCTGTCTGAGTCAAAATTCTGGCACAGCTAGAGGAACATTAGTGACTTACGCTCTGCAACCTGGAGAGTGACTGGTTATTGTGAGCAGAGCTTTTCAAGTAGGAAAGTACAATGATAGCAGCAGTAAATGCTATTATGCCTTCCTCTCATTCTAGAGCTTTTTCATTGAATTGGGAGGGATGAGGGAGTTAAGGATATTGAAAACCTCTCTTCAGTTGTCTTGCTCCAGTATTTATTTCTCAGCAATTTATTCATCCCATTCTCAGATATCTAATGACCTGACAGGTAGGCAATTTTAACTATTTTATGATCCAGTCATATACCAGACCTCCTCAAAAGAGAGTTTTTTAAAAAATGTAATTAAAAGTTATATGGATCTCTTTTTGGAAGTTATGAAAAATAGCAGAAAACTTGGTAACCATACCCACTCTTAAATTCTTACCCCAAGTCACCAAATTAAATTAGCTGTACTCACTCAAAAATATTTTTACCTGTCCATAATTGTCTATTCCAGATATCAATCTATTGAGATTTAACAAATCAAATGAGGATCTTAGAGCCTGACCAAGAGTCGTCAGTCCAGAAGCCTGAAGATTTTTTAGTTCATTCATGAATGTTGCGTGATTTTCCTTCCAACCAGCCTGAAAACCAAACATTTACAAAGAAATTCCCAATTATACAGTAAATAATATATAAAGTGCAAACAACCACTAAGTAGCAAACATAAAACCTTTAACAAATTAATAGTTCCTTAATCTGATTCTATTCTATATCCGGACTGAAAAAGTGGAACTAAGGCAAGTAATCAGTTTCAGAAAAATTTTCCAGCGTTAATGATCAAGAACAAAGATGAAAATAGTACATTGTCCATTGTAGCTAGAGGGCTTTGGCTCAAGAAACCAGTTTTCTATTCTGGCTCAAACAAGCCCACCAAAATACCTCAGTATTTACCTTAGTTTGACATTAATGATGAGCATGGAATGGAGAGCATTATGCTAAGTGAAATAAGCCAGTGAATGAAGGAAAAATACCACATGATCTCACTCATTCAGGGATAATAAAGACCATTATAAACTTATGAACAATAATAGATAGATACAGAGGCAGAGCTGCCTCAAACAGATCGTCAAACTGCAGCGGGAAGGCTGGGGAGGGTTGGGGGGCACGAGAGAGGGGGGTAAGAGATGAACCAAAGGACTTGTATGAGGGAGGGGGAAAAAGAAGGACACATATATAATACCCTTTGTAATACTTTAAGCAATAAAACAATAAAAAAAAGAAGTAGAGGAAGGAGTAATTTTTAAATTCATTGTCTTTAAAAGAGAAAATCAGCTATGGGTGTGTGATCTACATGAACTTTTCTAACTTTTCTAACTTAATCTTGGGAGGAACATTCTTCCGCCCAAGCAAGAGTAAAGGCAGTGGGGGTAGGAGACTGTTATAGGAATAGAGCCACAATTATTTGGATACAACTCTTCTGGTATCTTCAAGCATTCAGAAAGCCCCAAATCAAGAATAATGGGAGAAAGGAAAGAAAAATGTTTTGGCAAAGAAGCAGCATCCCCTAGGCACACCACAGCAGAAAAGAACCTAAGACCCAAGGTCAATAGCCAACATGCTATGAGTAAATGGTTGATGGGTCAGTAATGGCTATAAAAACAGAGCAACACAAAATGCCAAGAAGAGAAGCCAAAAGAAGGCAACTAATATAGGTCACAGGAGTAGGGCAGCAAGGGAGAGAAAAAAACAGCACAGTTTGGCAGCTTGGCGAGACAAAACAGCCACCTGAGTCTTGGTAGCCAAGGGCAGCAGTGATATTAAAAAATACTGAAATCATGTGACAAGGCCAATATAGTTGGAGATGAAAAGCAAGAACAGATAATACAGCCAGGCTGGCATGGCTCAGTGGTTGAGTGTTGAACTACGAACCAGGAGGACACGGTTCGATTACCGGTCAGGTTGCAGACTCAATCCCCAGTGTGGGGCATGCAGGAGGTAGTTGATCAATTATTCTCTCTCATCATTGATGTTTCAACCTCTCTGTCCCTCTCCCTTCCTCTCTCTAAAATCAATAAAAATATATATTTTTAAAAGAACGGGTAATACAGAGATAAATGAAATTATTTAAATTTCATGTTTGGTTAAAAGCATACTGCCCAGATCCATACAACTATAGCAAATACTATCTTTTCTAGTTTTAGTTTCCTGAAGCAATTTGAATCAGAATGACTGAGAGGTAGAAAGGAAACAGATTACTGACTGCACCTTCTTATGAAGTATCTGCATGACCTTGAGCAAACCTAGTGGCTCTTAGAACCTAAATTTCATTATCTTAAAATGATGAGGATGAGATAAGCAGGCACACTATCTAAGACTGTGCATGAGAACCCTGGAGGAGAGTCATTTACCCTGTAATGGTGAATGAAAATGGTGCCCCCTAAGGTTGAACAGTGCACAACCTGCATAATCATACATGGTAAAAGTGGTCCTAATTAAGATCCATCTCAGTCCATTAGTCTGGGGTTCTGTGTAATTAAAAATGTACTTAGTTTTTAAAATATTCCTAACACATTCTATAGGTAAACATATCTAAAGGTAAAACCTTCTCATATGTTCTTTTGGTCAGACTGTATATCTAGCTTTTAGTGCTAAGGGAAAGTAGGGCTTGAGAATAATTACCTATGGCCCAAGGAAATCTTATTGCCCTAGACCACCTAAACTTGAGCTAAAAGGAAGGATCATGATTTTAATTGTCCTAATCAAATACCTAGAAATATCAGCAGATGTTTGCAAATCACACTGAATTCAAAAATTAGCTTTCCTCTTTGGGGTAGAAGAGAAAGGTGTAGTGTTGGAAGGGATTGCATCAATTCTTTCCTTTATTTATTCAACAAATGTTTATGGACCAACTATGATATGTTGAGAAGAATGTTATGTGCTAGGGATATAGAAAGGTATTAGCCTTTACAGCCGTGGGCAAACTACGGCCCGCAGGCCGGATCCGGCCCGTTTGAAATGAATAAAACTAAAAAAAAAAAAAAAAAAGACTGTTCCCTTTTATGTAATGATGTTTACTTTGAATTTATATTAGTTCACACAAACACTCCATCCATGCTTTTGTTCCGGCCCTCCGGTCCAGTTTAAGAACCCATTGTGGCCCTCGAGTCAAAAAGTTTGCCCACCCCTGCTTTAGAAGTTCATGCCACAAAGTAATAAGAAATGCAGTTATGGAGTCTGAAAGATCAGAGAGTTAGGGAAGGCTTCTCACAGAACATGGAGCATTTGAGGAAGCCTAACGGCATGAAGGTCATGGGACTCTCCACAGTGAAGTGAGGAGTGGAGGAGGCAGGCCAAGGGAAAAGAATAGAAGAGTTCATAAGAGGATAGGGACTGCTGGGGAATCACAAGTAATTTGATTATTATTTTTCTGGGTACATGGCAGAAGGAAAGGCTGATAAGTCAGGCTGTGACTATAAGTGCTTTGTACATTGTGCTCAGTAGTTTGGATCTTGTCTTTCAGCCCTGGGAATAACTTGAGGTTTTTAATTAGGGGAGTAGCATGATCCCTAATTTTAGCAAGTTCATTCTGCTGGGAGTTAGAGAATAAATTGTAGGGTGGAAGGGAGGCTGAAGCTTGAGGCAGGGAAACTGGTTTGAAGATAGTTGCAATAGCTTATTAGAAAAGTGATGAAAACCTGAGTGAGGGCAGTGAGGATAGAGAGGAGGTTGCAGATAAAAGAAATATTTCAGAGGTGGAGTCAAGGATTTAGTATCTAATTAGAGGGGTGGGTGAGGAAAAAAGGATCATACATTAGGTTGAGGTTTCTATCTTAGGCAAACCTGTAAGTGGTAGGGTCCTTCACCCAGAAGCCACTTTATAAAGTTGGCTTTACTTCCCACACTGTAAACTTAAGAGTTATATCTATAACAAGTGTTGAATTCCTGTAAGCCACAGATAGTTTAAGTCACAACTACAGAAAAATTAGTGACATACTTGATTTGGTAAAGGGCTGGGATAAGATTTGCATACCACTTAAGCAAGCACCCTATAACTCATCACTATCCTATCCTATATAATAAAAGCCTAATATGCTAAGTGTCCAGTTGACCAGTCATCTATTCAACCAATCAAAGCGTAATATGCTAATGATATGCTAAGGCTGCTCAACTGCTCACTATGACGTGCACTGACCACCAGTGGCCAGACGGTCCCTCCCTGGCTGGCCAACCTCCCACATCTCTCCCTGGCCCTGATCATGCACCATTGGGGTCCCTTAGCCTGGCCTGCGCCCTCTCACAATCCAAGACCCCTTGGGGGATGTCAGAGAGCCAGTTTCAGCCCAATCCTTCAGGCCAGGCTGAGGGACCCCAATGGTGCATGAATTCATGTACCCGGCCTCTAGTTTAAAATAATGTGTTTTCTGGTTGTGTAGTCTTACTAATCAACCTGTCAAAATAATTGCTCTTGAAAATTTCCCTTATAAAATGGATTGAAAACATTTTACAAATCACTTCTCCCCTTAAATCATTGGTGTTCTGTTTTTAGGTCAATTACAATTCTTCGCAATGAAGTGGATGAATATGAATGAAATCTGAAAGATTCTCCTACCTCAGTACTACAAGGCATATGGGCTACACTTTATTACCCAAAGCAATAAACTTTTTGGTAGCAGTCTGGCTCCTTCAAGAGAAGAACTAATATCTGAATAATGCTGCCCTTATAAAGTAAATTGAAAAATATTCCCTCTGCTTCATTTAAAAAAAAATTAGCTCTCTGAATTGTTAGATTTTTGCCATGGATAGTACCATGAGTTTTGTGATTTAGCCAATGAATGGGTGCTATCTTGTCTTTCTGGTAGTTTTGAAATAATAATAGATTAAACATGACATTAACATTTGGCTTTTAAAAATGTTCACGGCTACAAGGGAGCAAAAATTAAAGAAAAAATGTTTTGGCCAACAACAACAACCAAAAAAAGAGAGAGAGAGAGGGAGAGAGGAGCTAAGTGGCCCTAAATTCATTCCTCAGAATACTGAAGTTGGGGGGTAGGGGAAAGGCCAAAGATTAATTTAAATATTTAGAGAACCTTATTAATGTGACAAATTTGTTTCAAAAAAAATCATTATGGCCCTAGCCAGTTTGGCTCAGTGGATAGAGCATTGGCTTGCAGACCAAAGGGTCCTGGGTTTGATTCAGGTCAAGAACACATACCGTGGTTGCAAGCTCCTCCCAACCCGGGTTGGGGCTCATGCAGGAGGCAACCAATTGATGCGTTTTTTTTTTCTATCTGTCCCTCTCTCTTTCACTCTTTCTAAAAGTCAATGGAAAAATATCTTCGGGTGAGGATTAAAGAATTAATGAAATAAAAAATATGAAACTCTCCAAAAAGATCATTATGAAGAGCTAGTGGGAGGAAGTATATGTTTATATTCTTCTTTCATTGCTTAAAGTTTTTTTTCCCACAAATGAATTGAGGATAGCCCATTTATCTTCTTAATACAGTATTTTTTTTAATTTACTCCAAAGATAGCCTACTCTCATGTCAGTAAAACCTTTACTCCTAATAGTAACCTCCCTACATTCTCATGGAGCTTTGCAACTTAAAAATCACTTCCACACTTCAAATTTGCTTGGCACAAACCAATAAAAGAGGCATAGTAATATCATCCCTATTTTATTTTAACTAGGAAGAAGTAAGATTTGTTTATGGAGGTGATAGTGGCTACATATGGCTACTGAGCACTTGAAACATGAATAGTCTGAATTGAGATATGATATGTGTAAAATACACATGCAATTTTGAGGGTTTGGAACAAAAGAGAATGAAAATATATTTTATTTTTATATTGATTACACATTGAAATGACAATGCTTTAAATATTTTCAGTTAAATAAAATATATTACTATAAGTTTTACCTGTTTCTTTTTACTTTTTAATGTGCTACTAGAAAATTTTCAATTTTGTGTATGGCTAGTATCATATATCCATTGGCCAGAGATGTTCTAGAACAGTGGTTCTCAACCTGTGGGTTGCAACCCCTTAGGGGGTCGAACGACCCTTTCACAGGGGTCCCCAAAGACCATTGCAAAACACATATATAATTACATATTGTTTTTGTGATTAATCACTATGCTTTAATTATGTTCAATTTGTAACAATGAAAATATATCCTGCATGTCAGATATTTACATTATGATTCATAACAGTAGCAAAATTACAGTTATGAAGTAGCAACAAAAATAATTTTATGGTTGGGGGTCACCACAACATGAGGAACTGTATTAAAGGGTTGTGGCATTAGGAAGGTTGAGAACCACTATTCTAGAGGGACTTGAGGGTCAGTTAGGAAACCTTTGGCAGACAATAGACTCATTACAGATTCCAAGGCAGGGGGAAACAGGATCAAAGCAGCATCTCAGGAAGGTCAGGCTGGCAGGGACATATAAGATAAACTGGAGAAGGAGAAGCTATATCAGGAAAAAGAGGCTAGGAGGCTTAAATAGCAGCAATCCAGGCCAGAGGGAATCAGGGCCTGAATTAGAATGGGAATGAAGAGGAAGAGGCTAACTGAGAAACATTTTAAACAAACAAGATAAGACTCGGTGACAGACAATGAGCCTAAATGAGAGGGACTCAAAGATGATTACAAAACTTCTAGCCTGGAAAACCTAAAGAATGGAGGTTTAGGACAAAAGAGTAGCCTGGGATGGGTGAAATCCTGAAGTAAGAGGAGTTTATTGTATTCAAGTTTTAAAAGTCTCCCAGAAATAAAATAATAATGATGATGATGGTGGTGATGAAAAATAATAACCATAGGTTATTCCTATGTGTCAGGAATTCATTTGGGCTACACATTGGCATTTTATATGTAGCCTTCTCATCTGAGCCTTATAACCACCCCCAACCAAGTAGGTGCTATTACTATTTCCATTTTATAGATGAGCACACTGAGGCTCAGAAAGGATAAGCAACTTGTCCAAGTAAAACAACTAGTAAATGATACAGCCAGGATTTGAACTCAGGTAATCTGAGAGCCCACCAATTTAAACCGCTGTACTAGAGATTCTACTATGTATCCCACATATTCATGTCATAGACATGTCTCCTTATATTAGCTTAAACGTTTGTAACTTTAACAGAATTTCCAAATTTGTTTCATATAAGCCTATGTTTCCTGATGCCTAAATGCAGACAAATTGGGTATGGGAACAGTGGATCAGGACTTGGAAAACCCTAGTCTATTCCTGGCTGTAACTAACTATCAAAGCAAGTAAAGCAAGTAAGTCATTTACTCCTTACTGGGGCTGTTTCTGACCCTCTTCACCCTTATTTCCATCTATGTATTTTTCCGTGTATAAGATGCTATTTTTTCCTAAAATCGTTAGACTGAAAATCGAGGGATGTCTTATACAAGGAAGTCAGGGGAGGAGGGAGCCGCATGGGTGTGGAGCTGCATAATTGGAGGTGGAGGTGGAGAGTGCACAATGCAACATGGACCAGAGTGTTCTGAGCCCATAAAGATGTCAAAAAACAAAAAGATAAATACTGGTAAGCGATTGTCTAACTCTGCAAAATTCAAACTGAATGTAATCAGCTATGCAAAAGAGCATGGAAATAGAGCTGCAGAGAGGCAATCTGGACCTTCCTCCACTGAGTGTGTGATCAGACAGTGGAGAAAACAGGAAGTACAACTCCTTAAGATGCCAAAAAAAGGCCTTAAGAGAAAAACCAGCAAAATGTTTAAAATATTGATTTGCCGACGCTCTATCCACTGAGCCAAACCAGTTAGGGCTAAAATATTAATTTCTTAATTTTGGGTTGGAAAAGTGGGGAGGAGGTGTCTTATACATGGGGGTGTCTTATATGCGGAAAAATATGGTACTTTTCTGAGGGGTGGGTTTGGCAACAGGAAACTGGCATGCTCCCTCTAGGCCTGTTGCTGAAGCTTTTTCTAATTTTCTGGTCTGCTCTCTGACATGGTGCTCAAGGGGCAGGCTCTGTCCCTCCAAAAACCTATAGGGGAGGTCTGTCAATATGTGAACTATTTGAAAGCTTTTGAGAATATATATCTA
This sequence comes from Myotis davidii, assembly GCF_000327345.1. Classification (NCBI taxonomy): domain Eukaryota; kingdom Metazoa; phylum Chordata; class Mammalia; order Chiroptera; family Vespertilionidae; genus Myotis; species Myotis davidii. The sequence goes on from NW_006295980.1 coordinate 196,220, forward strand.
GTCTATAACTTCCAGTGTAGCTTTTAAAAGGAATAAAACTGTTATTTAGAACTCTGGCTGGCTCCTGTGACATATTTCCCCATTGGTTTCAATGAAGGAGGGAAAGGTGGGATTGTCATTTAGTTGGGCCCCCAAACCTCAACATCCCATTACTTGTCCTTCCTGAACTTTATCCCATTTTGGTTAGACCCGTGGTGGGCAAACTGCGGCTCGCGAGCCACATGCAGCTCTTTGGACCCTTGAGTGTGGCTCTTCCTAAGCCTTAGGAGTACCCTAATTAAGTTACTAACAATGTACCTACCTATATCGTTTAAGTTTAAAAAATTTGGTTCTCAAAAGAAATTTCAATCATTGTACTGTTGATATTTGGCTCTGTTGACTAATGAGTTTGCTGACCACTGGGCTAGACCATTTCTCTGATTAATTTATTTACATTTCCTTTTTTTTTTTTAAATAGAAGAACCCTTTCCTCCACTAAAAACTAACTTCCCACTAGAGAAATGCCCCTTTAGAAACTATGTAAATTGGCTGTTTGTAAATCAGAAAATAATTAAATAATTAAAATTCTTTAGGATGATAGCTATTGAAAGAGAATGGCAGTGAATGTTTTGAAAGAGCAAAAATAATCCTTCTATATTATAGATGGTCACAAGCCAGGCTCTCTCCCACAGCAGTGAGAGAACCTCTCACTGCAAGGTACCACTTACTATGTCCCTTTGACTTGGTGCAGAGCCAGTGCACTGACCCATTTGGAGCACACACACCCAAAAGTCTTTTTGGACAGTAGTTTCAGTTCAGTCTAAGTCTCCCTAGCTTGTTAGCAAGCCCTGAATAAAAAGCCTTGCTGGAGTCTTAGAGACAATACATGTTGCTCCTTCTGTTTGACCCAAAGGAAATGAAATCAGCCTGATAATATTTGCCCTTTGTTATCCCATACAGAGGGCCATCCTGGACTTTGAGCTCTTCTTCTAGGTGGTTACAAACTAGATGATTAACGGATTTGAGTATTTTCCCAGATGTCACAAGTTAAAGCCAAAGAGTCTAAATTTAGTAGGGCCAGCATTTCTCTTGTTGAAAGATAAACTATTTTTCTTTTTCCATCTGCTCTCTACAAGGTTGGAGGAAATACGTTCTGCAACGACCCAGACAATTTGAAAAATCAACCTCAACAGCATTTTTCAACCAACTTACTTTCTTCTCCAACTTAACACTGTATCATCGTTGTCATCACAGACTGCTCTTTTGTTGGTAAACCAACCAGTGAAACAGAATGAGATGAAAAATAAGAAGCCCTGCTTTTCCAATCAACTCTGTATCCCGAAGAGACAAATAGCTTTCCCCTTGGCTTTATATGGAATATCTGTGTGAGTTAAAACTTTTGAACTTGAAGAATTTCCTGTTCACAAGTCAAATGGATTCCAATTCTGATAGATATAAGGCAAGGTTTACTTGTCCCCTTAGGTAAACAAAACACTGTGAGAGTTGAATCACTTTAAAATGTTCAAAAGTCTTTTAAAATTGTTTACAGCTAGCACACCTATAAAGGAAGTTTTTAAAATTGTGAAGTGCACATTAGGAAGATGCCATATCATTAAAAGAATGGAATTGTCTTGCTTCTTGTATCTCCTTTTCAAACTCTTTTCTCGAATTATATTTTCTGACCCTACTTGATGTAATATTTCCTTAATACTCTATTAGTTTGGTCTGATTTCACTTTTTTGTGTTTTTCTCACTTGACTCAGGTACTGATACACTCCTAGGTTCAAAGGAGGCATTCTATTATTGTTTTATTCATACTAATATAGCTTTTTCTTATAAAATTAATTGTCTTTAAAAATCTAGTTCTCAAAAAAAATCTAGTTCTCTTGGATTTCTTTTTTTCAAAATTACTTTCCCAGGGGCAATTTTTAGTGTCCTGAACTTGCGAAAATATTCAAAGTCCATTTTATTTGATTGCATCAAATATCTCCCTGAAAACTCTTGATTGCTATTGTTCTTTGGTTCAATCCACCAATTTTCATGAACATACTTCAGGAAATACTTCCCGTCAAAACTACATAAAATAATTCTAGCTTACTTGAATCTTCTACTTTTAAAAAAGTTCTTAAGAAATTTACTCCCTACTATATTGCAAAAACTTAGTTGACACTCTGTGGCCTGCAGAATTTTTTATTCGGCAGATGGTTAAAGACTTTCATGGCCACATATTTTAAAATAAACTGGGCAATCTGAAACTAATATAATATTGTATGTCAACTGTAATTGAAAAATAAAATCTAAAAAATAAACAGGGCAAATAAAAAACTCACAATTTGATTCTACTAACACGAAGTTCACCATTTTGTGTTACCTGTCTTTTTAAAATACCTAGTATGATTTTTAAGTGGATAAACAATCATAAGGATTAGTCTAAAATATCTGCAAAATGCATTTATGAATTTTCAATTCTTACCACAGGGAATTAGGATAAGATTATGAAATAACACACCTCTCTGAGTCCACTTGAAAGCATGACAAGATCAAAAGAAATTTGATCTTCACCAGAGGATGCTAATATGTAGAAACTGAATTTCAGAAACTATTCTGCTTTATTCTGGAATCAATTGCACTGTTACTGAAGAAAAAATACCTTAGTGTTGCAAAGGATTTGCCAAACTCGTTCAGATTAAAATGTCAAGTTTCTTCTCTCTCAGACCATTTCAATGAAAGCTACTGACCAATTATCTGTTATCAGAAAAAAAAAAAAGATATTGTGCAGGTCACGTATTGAATTATTCAGATGTTGGGGCTCTGATGAGACATTTTTATGAAGACATACAAAAAATTAAAATTTTAAAAGGTGATCTTGGAAAAATACACAAAAATTGGAGTGACACTAAGCCATTCAAACACTGCAGAAAAAGCTAAACAGAAGAAATAGCAGAAAGGCCACTCATTACTTTCTAAAGATTAGATGACATCTCTTTCCTCCTGACTAATTTTTTAAAATAATTCTCAAAAAAGTTTATGGACTGTTTTTTATATCAGAATCATTGTTAAAAATCCCAAAGGGGTCGCGACCCACAGGTTGAGAACCGCTGTCCTACAAGAAATAAAAAAGAGGGACTCCTACCAAAACAAAACAAAAAAACAAGAGGGACTCCCAACTTTCTAATGCCATGTCTGCATTAAAGCCTAGAAATTCTCCCTAGAATCCTATTACTACTGTCTAGTTATGTGGGTTTCCTTCTGCAGAGACAATGCAAAGAGAGATTGGGGCTTCTGATTAAACAGCAGTGCCTCCAGGCAACTTCAGGCCAATGTAAATCAAAATGTCTTGGTCTAGTTCCGGCTAATCAACCACTAAAGGTCATAACCAGCTCCCTTCCTCTTCCTTTAGCAACTCCTAATCATTAAAATAGCATCTCCCCCTCAAGTCACACCCTTAGTGGAATGCTTTCAGTTTGCAAGTTCTCCTCCCCCAGACCTCCAGCTCTCCTGGCTTTGTATTTTCTCTTCCTTTTATTAATTGATGTTCTAAAGGCTGGCATCAGGAATGAAGAGACAAATTCACAGGGTGGGAAAGACAGGTTTGGCTGAATCACAGGGATTCTTTGAAAAAATGATGATAAATAAGTTTATATAGACACTAGAGGCCCAGTGTATGAAATTCGTGCATAGGTGTGGTCCTTAGGCCTGACTGGTGATCAAAGCTAGGGCATCTGGCGTGGAAGGGTAGGTTCCAGCTGACTTCTGGGCCCTGGGCAGCACCTGAACCCCCAGACGCACCCCCTTCCAACTGAGTCATTGGGCCCCCGCCCGGATCCCTAGTGCTTGGGAGTTGGGTGGCGGCCCTGCCCCCCACTACCACTGCTGGTTATCATCTGCGGGGCAATCTGCTCACCTGCTCCACCATCCCACCATGTCCCGCTCTTGTCAGGGCCCATTGGAGCTGGCAGCACCTCCACTGCCGCCCACTGCCAGTGCCACGTCACTTACGCCTGCCATGTTCTGTGCCACCACTTGGTGGTCATCGCACATCATAATGAGTGGTTGAACAATTTGCATCAAGGGGACAATTTGCATATTAGGCTTTTATTATATAGGATATGGAGCAGATCCCAGAAAGCTCAGAATGGCATTCATAGGCATAGGCAGTCTTCTATGGCTTGGGAGGGGGGTTGTGATTTGATAAAACTAGCTTTTTAATAACGTTAACAGTTGGTGTGGGTAGAGTGTAGGAATTTAGGAGGTACTTGGGAGAGGCACATAGAAGATTGATATAGTAGTCAAAGCATAAAAGGTCAGGACCCAGACTCAAGTGATAGCCTCAGAAATTGAGTTGAAGGAACATATATATGTAAAAGATATTTCAAAGAGATGACAGATGGGCCTTCGAATAAGATGTAAGGACAGGATCTATGGGTGACTAAAAGATGGGGAATATAGAAGAAGGGATAGGCTTTAGAGCCATAAGAGGTCTTGACGTGTTAACTTTGTATGAGCTGATGGCAAGATAGATAGCCAGGTGTAGATGTTTTGTAGTCAGCTAGAGATGCCTGGGTGAGAAACTTAAGATGGAGAGGCAACAGTGTAGAACAAGCATGTCAAACCTAAAGGCTAACATGGGCCAAATAAACAAAGTTTAAGTTTATGTGGGCCACAAAAAAACAAAAGCTTCAATTTTCATAGAAACGTAGGTTTATTTCCATAGAGACCTGCTGAGATCAGTCATTAGCGAACGTTGTAGCTCATTACTAATAATTATGTATAACAGGATATTGTAAAAATTAAGTTACAAATTTTTTATTAAAACGTTTCTTACATACCGTTATATTGGCTGGACTGCAAAAATATTCGTTGTGGGCTGCATGCGGCCCATGGGCCACGAGTTTTACATGCTTGATGTAGAAGGACTATATGAAACATGAATGAGGCAGGATACATTCCACAAGGGAAAGAATTAGGAAGATAGGGGAAAGATTTATCAGAGAGAGGGGCGGAGAAACAGAATAGAGGAGGTGATAAGTTTCTGGAAGGAAGGAAGGAGTATTAACAGTTTCAAGTGTAGTCAAGGGCAAAGGGAATAAACATTAGTAAATTGGACCAAGGAGCTATATAATAAATCCAAAGACCTTAATAAACCATATTTACTTTTCTCACTAGTACTGTTCCTTACTTGCACACACATAAATGTTTTAAGTCTTCTTTTATTCAATAGCATTCAAGTTCAGAGTTTGGCTCTTGGTACTAAGTTTACTGAACTACTCAAACTTCAGGGCAGGGTATAAATAATGAAAGAGTAATAGCCATTAAAGAATAATCTAATCAGGTGAATATAGTTTGAGATGCATAACTCTACTTTTTCTACAACATCTGGCACATCAGCACAAAAGTCTTCTGGTTAAGCCCCGGTGGCTGATAGGCAGTATCTCCATTCTTTCTCTGAAATCTACCCCTTATCAACCTAACTAAGCAGAAAGAAAAATAAAAGCTATCTGGCTATGGCAGGGGAGTGGCTTGAGGAGAATGGGAAATCTGGATGCAATGAAGACTGCACCATTAGGTGAAGCACAAGCTGATACATAAAACTCCACAAAGGTGGTATGGTACATTCAGGGTTTTCACAAAATCACTTCTGCTTCCCCTACAGATTGTGGATTAAGATAAACTAAATGGATACTGTGGAGTACATTGAATGTCTTTCTGTTCCCTACAAGAAAAATATTTATCAAGAGATTGAGAAAGTGAAGGTGGCAAATCAGTTTCTGGAGACCACTGTGATTGCGAAGGATTATCCTGTTCCTTTTTCAGGCTTCCCACCATCTTTCCTATAGGTCATTGATGGCAAATCTTTTGAGCTCAGCATGTCAGCATTTTGAAAAACCCTAACTTAACTCTGGTGCTGTGTCACATATAGAAATTTTTTGATATTTGCAACCATAGTAAAACAAAGATTTATATTTGTGATATTTATTTTATATATTTAAATGCCATTTAACAAAGAAAATCAACCAAAAAAATGAGTTCGCGTGTCAGAGGTTCGCCATCACTGCTATAGGTCTATTCATTTAAGGTCACCACTCCTCAAACTCCACCCCCAAAATATACATACTATCTCAAGTTCCATCAACTAAGAGTTCCAACAATTCCACATCTGTCCCTAAGTAGGGGCATAACTGTGAAACATCAAAGGCCAAAGTGTTTAACAAATGCACTATAATATTCACCTAAGTAGTCAGAGAAATAATAAAAATGGTAACATTGGGGTAATAAATTTTATTCATTGAGCGCTTGCTATAATACCAAACACTGTTATATCAAAAGCAACTATAAACAACAGCAAGACAATTCTTAAAAACATGCCTCCAGGGCATATATCATAATGAGAAAATACCAGTGAGAAGTTATTAAAAGGAATGTTGTACCATGATTGATAGTAGCTCATTACTTAAGACTTTGGAATAGAGACAGACCTGGGTTACTATTCAGCTGTGTTACTTAACCTCTCTGGGCCCAGGTTTCCTTATCTGTTAAATGGGGATAATAATAGTACCTACAACATAGGATTGTTGAGAAGATAAATGAAATATGCACTTCATATTCATTGGCACACTGCCCTGTGCATAAGTATTACTCAATAAATGTCAGCTACTATCATCCTTAGAAAGCTATTATATTATTGTTCATTATTACAAGGAAGTATAGCTATAAATCAAATCATATCGGTAAAAGCGAAATAACACCTTTGACTATAAGATGGGTTTTAGGAGGAACCAAAACTAGGGCATAAAATAGTTCTATATATGCTATTCATATACATGCTATTCATCAGCACATCTCTACTTTCACTCAGCCTCAGAGTAAAACACCAATATTATTCCTTAAATGGGAGCGATTACAGTAACAAAAAAATCACAAAGTCACTTCTGCAATCCTTAATCCACATCTGGCCACCTTTCTTCAATGACTATTTTCTTTTTTTTTCTTTTTTTTTTTTTTAATATATTTTATTGATTTTTTACAGAGAGGAAGGGAGAGAGATAGAGAGTCAGAAACATCGATGAGAGAGAGACATCGATCGGCCGCCTCCTGCACACCCCCCACTGGAGATGTGCCCACAACCCAGGCACATGCCCTTGACCGGAATCGAACCCGGGACCCCTCAGTCCGCAGGCCGACGCTCTATCCACTGAGCCAAACCGGTTTCGGCTTCAATGACTATTTTCAAAACCCTTGATGAGTAGGACTATTTTATTATTCTGATTTCCCCTTGGGCCAGGTCTTTCCGGGTATCACTTTAAGCCCCTCTAGTAAAGTGTGGTCCAGAAAGTGTGCTCAATAAACATATGGTAAGTGAGTATTTAGAATGCTGTACAACCACTGTTAGACTTATCTACCAGAAACACCATTTTGATCATATCACTACATTGCTGATAACCATCAGACCAACAGTTATCAGTAGGGTAGAAAGGGATTGCCCTAAGAAGCAAGAGGCATTTTATAGATTAACTAGAGGCTCAGTGCATGAAATTTGTGCACTGGAGAGGAGAGGAAGGTCCTTCAGCCTGGCCTTCACCCTCTAACAGTCTGGGACCCTTTCGGTGGAATGTCCATCTGCCAGGGATTGAACCTAAGCCAGCAGTCGGACATCTCTCTTGCAGTCCAGGATCCCTCACTCCTTACCACCCACCTGCTCACTGCTCGTTACTGCTCAGCTTGCTGCTCCTTAGCACTGCTGTGGAGGTGGGAGAGTCTCCCATTGCACTCACCAGCAGTGAGCCTGGCCTCGGGCTGAGCAGTGCTCCCCCTGTGGAAGGGCACTGACCACCAGGGGGCAGCTCCTGCGTTGAGCATCTGTCCCCTGGTGGTCAGTGCACATCATAGTGACCAGTTGTTCTGGTCGTTCTGCCATTTTGGTCGCTTAGGCTTTTATTATATAGACTAGAGGCCCGGGGCACAAAAATTTGTGCACTCAGGGGGAAAGGGGGGGCCCTCAGCCTGGG
>NW_006295980.1:205287-211105 GCF_000327345.1 Myotis davidii
TCAAACTGCAGGCTCAGAGGCCGGCAAGGCAGGCGGGGAAAGTTGGAGTCCTCCGTCACTGAAGCAAGCAAGCCTCATGTTCGCTTTAAGCTGCCTGGCTGCCAGCCGCCATCTTGGCTGGCAGTTGATTTGCATATTGCCCTGATTAGCCAATGGGAAGGGTAGTGGTCGTACGCTAATTACCATGTTTCTTTTATTAGATAGGATGGAAGTGTTCTGCATCTTATTTACATGAATGTACAAAGATATAAAAATGCATCAAGTCTTTAAGATTGATGTATTTTACTGTATATTAATTATACTTCAATTGTCAAGGGGGGGAAAGGAGACATATGTAATACTCTTTGTAATACTTTAAGCAATAAAAAAAATAAACAAAAGAAAGGGAACACACATACACTGCTCTTGTAAAAATATGATTCTATTATATTATAAAACCTGAATCTAAGTGAAAATGCTGGCTGTAATAAATATTAAACATATCAAATTGTTATGGGGATCACCCTCTGGAGAAGAGTAGTGAAAATGGGAGGGAAGGACTGGGTAGCTTTCACACTCATGCATTACATGAAATCACTCCCCGCCCCCCCTCCAATTTATTGAGTACCCACTAAAATCTAGACACTCCTTAGGTACATGGGGTCAAATATAGAGAAGTGCAAATGTGTGCACTTAAAGAGCTCATATTAGGGATACATGAACACTATCACTATATAACATGTTAACTGCTATAGTTAAGGACTGGACAAAGTGTTAAGAAATCACAATGTGAGTTCTTACACTGTTTGGAGTAGGGGTAGGGCAGAGCAGGATGACTTTTGAGAATGTAGAATGAAGAATTGAGGCACGTCAGGCCAAATAGTGTGTCCCAAGCAGAGGGAAAAACACATGCAATGGCACAGAAGGAAGAGGCAGAGTGAGTTGATGGCCTAATTTCTTATCATGGTTGGCACCTGAGTTCCAGAAGAGAAGAAAGTGGGGAGATACTATTGAAAAGTATGATAAAAGATCATGAAGGCTTTAGAGGCCAGGTTAAGGAGTTGGGTTTTTATTCTGAAATGTAATGGAAGGCTACTTAAAGGTTTTTAGTAGACTTTCTATTTTACTTTATTGTATTTTAAGAATTATCAATTTAGTGGCATAAACATGGAGGAACTTCAGTATAATCATATTTTCTTTATCAATTTATCCATCAGTGGACTTAGATTGTTGCCATATCTTAATGCTGTAGTGAACAAGGGGGTACATATATATTTCAAGTTTGTGTTTTCATCTTCTTCAGATAAATACCCAGTAGAAATGCTGGGTTGCATTGTAGTTCTATTTGTGTGTGTATGTGTGTGTGTGTGTGTGTGTGTGTGTGTGTGTGTAGTTCTATTTTTAATTTTCTAGGAACCTCCATATGTTTTTTTTTCCGCAGCGGCTGAACCAATTTACATTCCCACCAACCATGCACAAAGGTGTCTTATCTTGACAGCCTAGCCAACACATCTCTTGTCTTTCTTATGATAGCCATTCTAACAGGTGTGAGGTGATACCTCATTGTGGTTTTGATTTTTAACCCTAATGACTAATGATATTGAGCATCTTTTCATGTACCTGTTGGGCATCTGTATGTCCTCTTTAAAAAATGTCTATTCAGATCCTTTGCCCATTTATTTTATCCATTTTTTTTTTGCTATTGATTGAGTTGGATGAGCTCTTTGTATATTTTGGATATTAATCCCTTATCAGATATATGACTTGTAAATATTTCCTCCCATTCAGTAGATGGCCTTTTAATTTTGTTGATGGTTTATATCCTCTTTTATTATTTCAAAATAACTATCATCATATGCTTCAAATGGCCAATGAGGAAGGTGAAAAGGAAGCAAGATCACAAAAGAAACAATTCATCATAAAAGTCAATGCACTGCCTTTGTGGCATTTTAAGTTTTAATTGCCCCTTCCATTCTCTCAGGCTGCTCTCACAGGCCATATTGCTACTGTTTCACCCAAAAGCACTTCTTTGGCTTCCAACCACAATTAAAGACTCCCCTAAAAGTAGCTCCTTTTACAAATAACACCCATAAAATATACTCAAGGGCATATGAAAATGTTATATTTTAGTTAAAATACCAATAAATGTTAGGAACCGAGATCATAAAAAAATGTTTACCTCCTAAATCTATAAGCCAAAATGCTACTTTTTACTGATACATGTTGACAAAGGCATGCAGATAACAGTAAGCAAAGCTAAAGGACTTGATTTTCAAATGCTCTGTGTTTTCAAATTACAGACTTAGGATGTTTTTTTCGAAACAAGTCTTCGTATTTTTTAAAAAAATCCTTCTGTCCACTATTTATACATGTGCTTCGCTATTTCTAGAAAAGTGACTTGCTTTTATGTTTAAATAGCATTTATTCCAATCAAAATTAATTTTAAGAAACTAACTGCAAAAATCAAACTATTTTGATTCTTTTTATTTTTTATTGAACTTATTGGGGTGATGGTTCACTTTCTTCTTAATGCCCTTAATTTACCCAAAGTCAGTGGTAGTGATAAGTTTATCTCTGCTATTCAGTGAATAAAAAGAAAGTTTGATTCATAGCAAAACAAAACATATGAGAAAACAGCAGAACCACTGACAAAACTATTAACTATTATACCAAAACCCCACTTTTAAAAACCATGTTTTAGTCTTATAAGGATACACTGGAAATTTAAAAATATTAGTCTCATCCTAGCACACACTAAAGATACCATTGTATAAATGTAGTGTTAACATTTGTGACACTGTGTGTATAAAACTTGTCTGCAAAGCAACACTTCAAACAGATGTAGCACAAATGCTTAAATTTCATATGATTTTTATATGGTCCCTCAATCTAACTTAATTCCATCCATCCAAAGCTGACTGCAAGTAACAGGTATGACTAATTTTAAAAGAGCACATATCCATGTCCTAAGGGGTATGCAGCAAGAAGTTACTAAGTCCTAGGTGAAATACTATATTCACATACTCAACAGTATACATTAGTGAAAAGTTCCAGTCACAGTAACTTTTCACAACAAGATTTATTGTCAGAGCTTGTAAGTGGATATACTGGGAATAGTTCCATGCCTATTAGGGAAAAAACCTTCCAACTAAATGCACAACTTATGCCTGTAGCAACACCGACAGAATTGAATCATCTAGTAGGAAAAAACCCTTTCATTTTGCAGTGTTTACACTTGAATATAACCAAGACCCCCAAAATAAGCAGTTATTTTGAGAAGAGATCAAAACAATTGCCCTCCAACCATAGAGAAATTGAAAAATACGTTTCACATTATTCTGCTTAAAAATAAGCTACAAATCAAACCTTAACATCACTTTGCTGAAAGGACCTGAGGAACTAAGATGTCTGCTGACAATCAAAGAAAAAACTATTTGATAATCAGTGTGACAGAAAACAGACATTTACGGCTCCTAGCTATGAGCAAATGAAAGACTAGACTAACTTTTAAGAAAAATTCCCCAGCTGTTCTAAAATTTCAGACCTTCCAAAATGGCTAGATCCTAACAGCAAAAGAACAAATAGTTACCACATGCTGAGGGGAGGGTTGGGGGTAAGCAGGAGGGAGTGGTTGAAAGAGACTCAGAAAAAGAAAATGCTCCCAAACAATGGCATATCATTAGTAACTCAGGTATAGATAGCAACATGACAAGAATATCATTAAGATCATTAACCATTTCCTAGAACACGCAATTATCATATAAGATTAAAATGAAAAACCTGAATAACCTTGGAAAAACATAAAAACTAAAAACAACATAATTTATGATTGGTAATGAAAGGTATTACAGAAAGTATCTTTCCATACCCGGTCTACATAAGGAAAAAAGATCAAACTCAAATGGGAAGAATGTTGTTTTTTACTTTAGGAAAAAATGAAGTATGTAAGATGGCAGGATAAAAAGAGCTATCAGATGACATTTCCACTAAAGACAATATTCAACTTTCCCTCTCTGTTCACAGAACTATCTTGAGCCTCTAAAATACCATGGATAAATTACACAGCCACTAAAAATTTTAAGTATGAAGATTATGTGGCAGCCCAGAAAAATTCATGGGACATTATAGGTGGAAAAAGCAGAGCACAGTAATATGTACACTGTGATTACAATTCTAGGTAAAAAGATGTGATGATGGTTGTTAAGGGGGGTGGTAGTGAAACCTGCTTTTTCCTTTCCAAAATTCTGTAAATATTGCCATGGAAGTTTTATGGGTCAAAACCCATTTTTATTTTTTAAAAATTTCTGGTGTCTGTATCTATGAGTTTGTTTATGTTTGTTCAAACCCCTTTTTAAATTATGTGTCATGGCATTTAGAAAAAATGCTGAATATGTGGTTCCTTTAAAGAAAAGAAAAGGCACATTGCTTTGTAGTGTATCCTTTAAGTGGCCACACTGTAAATGGTGGGTTCTTATCTGTATTAGTACTCAAGGGGTGTGGACCTTCAGACTTAGGATGTACAAACATCTGCTCTTCTAAGTGGAAGAAATGGTCACACCCTTTTGGAAAAGACATTTTTTAAAAGATTATGGCATTTGGAAAGATGTCTACTTGCTCCATTTTTCTAAATAGATAAAACCAAAACCAAAAAGAAAGTATCAAAACCAGAAGTTTTTAAAGGGAACCTACTAATCAAACTGTTATTGGGAACTAAGAATTACAAACTTAAAGCCTCCCTTATTATTTTTCCCCCTTTGATTTTCTTTCTGAAGGAACACTTTCCTTGACCAACTATTCAGTTTGGGAGTTTCCATTCTTATAAATACCATACTTAACTGAAACGAATTACAACACATCCTAATGGCACCTCCCCAACACTATTAAAATAATTCTAAGAAAATGAGGATGTCTAGCAAAAGACTTCAAGGATTACAGTAATGCGTTGTTTTTTTTAAGGTTCAATATGTAAACAGGACTCTTACGCAGGTTGATTTAATAGTCTGAGTTCTATTTCATGGGGTCACTGCAGGCAAAGCGATTCTTTATCTCCTCTCCACTAGTGACATTTATTAACTACCCCATGGAGGTGAAGTCCTTCCTACTTTTCTCCTGTAGGTCAGAATCCTTTGGATCAAATCATCCAGTTTTACTATTATAACTGCGCTTAGTCGAGTCCTCTTTCCTTCCTTTCTTTTTCACTGGACAAATCCCTCCAAGGCTAACACAAACCTAACACGATGTAGATAGGTAGGCTAGGTCCCTAAAAAGCTCTGCATCCTGTGGGTTCCGACTGGGCATCTCCCCGCCCCACCCCATCGCGGCTGGTCTCAAATGGAACACTAACAGTAGCTACGGTAACCGAACAATTCGGAAGAAGAAACGAAAAGAGTTTCTCGGATCTAGGGGTTGAGAGGCTTGCTCAGAGGACAGATTTTCCATTGGGCGGGGTGGGTTGAAGACCACAGAAGTGCAAAAGCAGTAGTCTAATCTTTGAATTGTTTTTTTTGTTTCAAGTCCTTTAAAATGTCCTTTCCCAGTTTTAGGCCCGTGGGGCCCTCGGCCAGGAGCAGGGTTTTGCAGAGTAAATCGGAACCTCCGGCACATTCTGAACACACGTTTCTAGGGACACGTCAGCACGTGTCATTTCATTGCCTCTTGAAGGGTCTTTCCCCTGTTGTTGATCAGAGATGGTCGGTACTCAGCAGCTACTTCCTGTTGGTCTGCGATGGGCTAGACAGTGTGGGAGGTGCCAGCGATGTTCCCATTGGTCTGTGATGGGCTAGACTATGTAGCGTGTTAGGGCCAGGGATGTTCCCGTTGGTCTGTGATGGGCTGGAGG
>NW_006295980.1:211352-216049 GCF_000327345.1 Myotis davidii
CCCTCCCTCCCTCCTTTCCATCTCAGCAGCGCCCACAGTCTCCCTCTCTGGCTCATACAAAAGCAAAATGTCCGCCATCTTCCGTGGCCACTGCGGTCGCCGCCGCCACCGGTCAGGCTCTCCTGTGGTTTCTCTCCAGAGCTGCCCCTCCCCTGACCCCGGGCGCCAAAGAGGCTCCGAAACCACCGACAGCACCGCTCAGCCAGCCTTCTGCGCCTCTCCCCCTCCCCCCTACCCCTACGTCCCTCCAGCGACGCAGGACTGCTCTGGCAGGGGCAAGGAAGGGAAGCTGCCCCAGCCCACTGGTTCCCATTCCTGTTCGCCGCACCCTCTCGATGGCCCCTTTACCTTGATGCAGTACGGGGGTTCGTCGTAGGTGACCAGCATGTACCTGTCTCCGCGGCTGGCTGGGTCCCGGGCGCGCAGCTGCGGGAGAGGGATGACAGAGGGGGCCCACGAAGGGAAGGAGGGAGGAAAGGGCAACACAGACGTTACAGAATCACCTAAATCCACCCCACCCCCACCCCCACGAGAGATCTTCCCATCTCTCCCCTCCCTTCCCTTTACCTTCAAAAATAACTCCACAGCACCTTTGGCAATGTCCAAATAGGAGGTGCCCAAGTCAGTGCGCTGGTTCATAGAGGCGGACGTGTCTATAAGGAACAGCAGGATGGGCATCTTCCTCCTCACCCCTGGCTCTATTCCCTGCTCTCCTGGCCCTCTTGGCCTCACTGCTGCGTACTGCCACCCGAACCCTCAACTCCCGCAGAGCCAGGGCGCTGAGAGCCAGAGGAGAGAGGGAGACAGGACTGGACAGATGAAACTGCCCCTGGCCTCCTCTTTCTGCAGCCCCACCTCCTTTCCCTCCAAGGGAACTTGAAAGTGTTAGCGTGTGTAGCCCTCGGGGCCCTCCCCCTTCCTCTCTTCTGCCACCACTACTGCCGCCGCCGCTGCGACAGGCACTACTGCCCAAGCATCCGTCCACGCTCACTCAAGCGCTCGCCTCAGACTGAGAGCTATCTATGTTCACAGACACACAACTTCTGTTCGCTCACCTACCACCGGCACCATGTGACCAGAACCTACGCCATTGGCTGCCAATTATGTTTATTTGCATATTCATTAGATGACAGCAAAGGGAGGGATTTGGGCGAACCCTGGGAGTTGAAGTTTGAACCCAGGGAGGGTGTAAGGAGAAATGTTAAGGACCCTCCTCTAAAGGCCTTAGGAGGTGTTAGGATACTTCGGGGGTTGGATGGATTTTCTCTTGCTCTTCAAAGACGATGATTCCTTCCAAAGGAAGAGGGAATTTGAGCAACAGTTGTACAAAAGTACAGAAGCAGATGCTTAGATTGGCTGCACAGAAAATGCTTTTTTAACTTCAATCCATCAATCCTGCTACTAGCTAAGACCAAAACATTTTAGAAACAGCAAACTTCATTCCTGGCAAGACCTACTCGCATTCCTTTAGCTCCCTCCCTACTCTTGATAAGTATAAGTTGGTTGCTGGCCTTGCATTCCACATATATCTACTTTGGAAAGGAAACTAAAACTTAAACACAGTTACCTAAACTGGTCTTTAGTGTGCACAAGCTTCTTCAAGGCAATCTCTTTGAGGTATTGGCCTGCTACGGATAAATCCACCCACTCTTGTATCTGTACAGCCTTCGCACATGGGAGGTTAGCCAACCAAGATTCTCATTCAACTCACATTTATTGAGCATCTATCACAGTGGTGGCGAACCTTTTGAGCTCGGTGTGTCAGCATTTTGAAAAACCCTGACTTAACTCTGGTGCCGTGTCACATGGAAATTTTTTGATATTTGCAACCATAGTAAAACAAAGACTTATATTTTTGATATTTATTTTATATATTTAAATGCCATTTAACAAAGAAAAAATCAACCAAAAAAATGAGTTCGCGTGTCACCTCTGACACGCGTGTCATGGGTTCACCATCACTGAATAAGTACCAGGCACCCGTGTTAGCCTCACTTAATCCTTGAAATGATTATAGTAGATGATATTTTTCAGTAAAGGGATGAGGGATGTTCTCAGGTCTGACTCCAAGGAAAAGCTCAATAAGTGGCCAATCACCTTTGGCTGACTATTTTATGTAACACGATTTTTAAAAAATCCTCATCTGAGGATACTTTTTCCATTGATCTTTAGAGAGCGAGAAGGGAGGGAGGAGGGGAAGAGAGGGAGAAAAAACAACAACACATTGATGTGAGACAGACACATTGACCTGGGACAAACCTGCAACCAAGGTACACACCTTTGACCTCCCCTTGACTGGGAATCGAACCTGAGGCCCTTTGGTTCACAGGCCAACACTCTAACCACTGAGCAAAATCAGCCAGGGCTGTAACACGATTTTTTTTTATTTTAGACAGAGCCTTATTCATGTCAATTCTGGAGTTCTTTTTGCCCCTGAATTAAATGGGGACAGATGTATAGGCTTTTTTATTTTTTTAGATTTATATGTTTTTGAGATGAAGAGCAGAACTCAGAGTTTTACTTGGATTGGTTGGTGTGTCTACTTGATTCCCCTCAAAAGGTAGAAAATGCTGCTTAGGGAAGACCAGGGGCCTTACTGGGGATAATTTCGGACTAATAAGGAGCATTTAGCCTTCAATCCTGGATACTAGGAGTACTTTATTAAACCCAGAAGTCGGGAAGTGCATTGAGGCAATCTGACTTTCTTCACTTATTAAGTAGCAATGCTATGAGAAGTGGGCCAGCTGGAGGGAGGATTATCATTTCTGAACTTCTGGATCTTCGCTTAGTGATATTTGATAAGATTCCTAATTTTTTTAAAAAATATTTTTTATTTATTTTAGAGAGGAATGGAGAAGGAGAGAGATAAATAGAAACATCAATAATGAGTGACAATCAACAATCATTTGCCTCTTGCATGCCCCACACTGGGCATCGAGCCTGCAACCCAGGCATGTGCCCTGACCAGGAATCGAACCATGACCTCCTGGTTCATAGGTTGATGCTCAACCACAGAGCCACACCTGCCAGACATGTAAAACAATTTTTAAATGCAGAGGTGTGTATTCCTAGCAGGATGCTATGTATGATATGGAATTCTGAGTTTCAATGAGTTTATACTTTTATTGATACATTTCTTTATGTAATCTTTTCTATGTTCTTTGTATTATATATTATAGATATGTGCACACATTCAATAATAGTGTCAGAAAAATAAGATTTCAGAAAAGGCCACATGGAAATATATGAATCAGGGACAAATAATTCATGAAAACAAAAAGTGCAATGAAAGCAATGGTCCAGTGATCTAGAAGGTCAGAAGGTTTCATGGATGAGAGGGATGAGGCACAAAGAGGAAAGAGAGGGATTATAGGTTGGAAGGAATGGTGTAAACAAAAGTTCACCCAGAGATAGTAATATGCATGCTGCATTTCAGGCAAGTCTGCTGGGATTCACTTAGTGGGAATTAATGGGGAAATAGACACTAGAAGTCCCCATTTCCATTTTCATACAAATATTATTGGAGAAGGGCAGTGCTTACATGGACTATGGTGCTAAAAATTACAGGACTGGTGGGGGCTGATGTGTCAGTTTTCTATTTCTGTGTAAATAGAAAACTGTACCATAAATTCTGCAGTTCAAAACAGCATACACATGTATTACCTCACAGTTGCTGTGAGTCAGGGGTCTGGGCATGGTGTAGCTGGATTCTCTGCTCAGTTGTACAAGACTTCAATCAAGGTGTCAGACAGGCTGTGTTTTCATCTGGAGGTTTGATTGGGAAAGAATCCGCTTCCAAGCCCATTCAGGCAGAATTCACTTTCTTATGGCTGCCTGCTGGCTCAGGGACACCCTCAGTATATCTGCAGTTTCGATTCTGCAGCTTCAGTTTGCTGCCATGTGGTTCTCTCCATAGGCTTGTTCATAGCAAGGTTGTTTGCTTCTTCAGGGCCATCAGGACACTCACTTGCTCCAGTTTATGTAATTTGACATAATCATGAGAATGCCAGCCATCACCCTTGCCATATTCTATTGACTAGAAGCAAGCCACTGGTCTCTCCCACACTCAGGAGAGAGGATTATACAGGATGTAACACCATGAGGTGGAGATCATGGGTCAGTCTAGTAATTTTGCCTAACATTAAGTGGGGATGAGATTAGTACCTGGAAACAAACTTTCTTGTTAAAGTCAGCTCCAAGTAATACTATGATGTTGAAAAAGGCCCCCCCCCCCCCGTTTAAGCAATCCTATCCTATATAATCTATCTATACTAATAAAAGGGTAATATGCTAATTAGACAGAGTCGACCAGCCATCTTCTGGATGTCTGACTTCTTTCCAGACAAAGCCATGGTGGTGGGGGCTGAGACAGAGGCAGTTAGGGGAGATCAGGCAGACAGGCAGAGAGGTTAGGGGCAATCAGGCTGGCAGGGGAGGGCAGCTGGGGACGAGGTCAGGCTTGCAGGGGAGGGGAGTTGGGGGCGAGATCAGGCCGGCAGGGGAGGGCAGTTAGGGGCGATCAAGCTGACAGGCAGAGAGGTTAGGGGCAATCAGGCTTGCAGGGAGGGCAGTTGGGGGTGAGATCAGGCCCACAGGGGGTTAGGGGCAATCAGGCCAGCAGGGGAGGGCAGTTGGGGGCAAGATTAGGCCAGCAAGGGAGGGGAGTTGGGGGCGAGATCAGGCGAGCAGGGGAGCCA
>NW_006295980.1:216877-223669 GCF_000327345.1 Myotis davidii
GATTGGGGCTGCGGGAGGTTGGCCAGCCAATCGGGGTTGGGGGGGGTGATCGGGGGCCAGGCCAGCCAGGGGGAGGGGCCACAGGAGGTTGGCCTGCTGGCCCTGCCCCAAATCAGGCCAGTTGGCCAGCTGCAGTGCACATCATAGCGACCGGTCTTTTTGGTCATTCCAGTCACTTGGCTTTTATATATCTAGGTGATTATAATTATAATGTTACATTACATATCAACAAATATATATTTATATATTATATATAATATAGATTATTATATTCCCCACATCAAAACAGTATTTTAAGATTACATTAAAAAATCTTCTTTATACTTTCCCCCAACTTTTCTACAATGAGTATACCTTATTTTTATAATCAGGAAGAGGTTATGTTAAAAATTTAAATATTTTAAAAATCATTCCAAGGTAAATACTATTGAAACTGTTTCCAAAACTGATTTATGAGTATCAGGGAAACACAAATGATTTTAGCCACACAGTGCTCCAGAGGTTGAGGGCATGCAGGCTCCATAGGACCTTAGGATGTGCTCTTCAGGCAGGTGAATGCCTTTTAACGTATTTTTTTTTCCTAACAGAACATGTTATTGATCCTTGCTGGCAAATACTAAAATGGAATTGAAATGATGTAAAGAATATGTCTGAAAAATACCTGTCTCATTATACTAGTAAAATGGAAAATGGGACAACATACCAAAAATAACCATCTGGTAGATTTATGGGTATATTCAGATTAAACCAAAACCCAAGACTTCAGCCTCTCTTCTTTACTTCCTGGAGGAAAGTAGACCTTGTATTAACTAGAGTATGTACAGACTTTTGTATTGTGTTTCTTTGGCACACATCAACCCTAAAACCCCCAGAACTCTTTTTACATCTGTCTCAGCCACTGAACTTCAGTGCCTTTGTATTATACAGTAATCTATGCTTTGGCTTTCTTTTACTGGAATGTAAACTCCTGGAGAACAGGCAGAGCCTCTACCCAATACCTGGTATGAGGTACATGCTCAATAAATAGTTGTTGAAAGAAATCATTTAATATGCTGTGGCTACCATTCTTTCATTGCCTTCCCGGGTGCTCCTTTTCTCAGGCTGCCCAGCCCTGTCTCTTGGCCCTGCCTGCTATCCCCTACCAAAGAGGTGGTAGGCCTATCTCCCTTTCTCTGTGGATGCAGGGCCTTTTGGATCTGGGCCTCAGTAGTTCTTCACAGGCCAAATCCTTGAGCTGCTAACCCCCTCCAGAATCTCTGCACTTGCCCTTCTGAAATGACTCTTCTCTGGGCCATTGCTCATTGTTTGGTTTCCTCAGCCAAATCTTCTTTCCAACTGATCCTCAATATTAGGTCCATTTTCACTGCCAGGCCTCTGGCCAGTTAACATAATTCTTTTTTCATTGCAGCTCCATGACCTTTCCTAACCATCCTGTCTTCTTTCTGGTTTTCTCATGCTTTTTGAACTCTTGAAAATAGTTTCCTTTTTCCTCTTCATGTGTCCACTCTTAATCTGCTTTTATTTCATTAATAGCCTCTAAATCAAATCACCATGCTCCCTCATACCAGACCTTTCTAACTTGTGTCTAGGCTTACCAGACATCTCTCAGAAAAAAATATCTACCAAGCACTGTTCTCCTGGCCTTCATTCCCTTCACAACAAACATTAGCATGCTTTGGTCATGTGTACATTTTATGTAGTTGGCCTGTGATGTGGTCCTCCACTATACAGGACTTTTTGTTTTGGTGAGGGCTGGTTTGACTTGAGTTATTCTCTGAAGATTTGTTGCCTCTTGCCTTCAAGCAAGCCCTAATCACCACATCTTGACAAAAAAAGACATTACTTAACCTAATGAATACCCCTTCGCAAATCTTGCCTTTCATGGTTCAGAGGGGAGTAAAATCTAACCCACAACTTCATGAAGCAAATGCAATCTGGTTTTTCTCCCCAGCACTCTTTGGAAACTGTTCTGAGGTCCCCAGAGGCCAACTTCTGGTCAAATCAAATGGTCGGTTCTGTTTTTCCTTTGTTGACTGGAGAGCTATTTGTCACTTGTCCTTCTGAGCTGCCCCTGCCCCCGCTACCTTGCCTTTCATCACCTGCAACTTCTCCTGCTGTCTTTCTTACCCCTCAGACTATTGCTTTCAACTTCTCTGACTCTTAACCTTAATCTCTGTCTCAATCTGTGGCTGCATCTTTTCTTCTCACTGCTTCCATGAAGGCCTTTATTATTTCCACTATCTTTATTCATTTAGTCATTCTTTCTTTTATTAAAAATTTCTTGGGTAGACCTTGTATATTTCAGGCAAACAAGAACATTGGTAAACAAGGAGATCAGTGTATTGTAGTGTTTAAGAGCTTGTATTTGAGGGTTCAAATCTCAGCTCTGCCATTTACTAGCTATGTGACCTTGGGCAAGTTACTTAACCTCTCTCTGCCTCAGCTCCATGATCTATATAATGCTAATAACCATAGTTTCTCATAGGATTGTTATGAAGATTAAATTAATATTTATAAATAGTCTATAGAATTGCTTAGCACAGAGTGAGTAAATTCTATATGACTGTTAAATAAAAGCAAGAATAGATATAGTACATGCTCTTATAAATTATATTCAGTAGGGAAAATAACCAAGAGTAGATGCAATGTGATATAAGTGCTATGGAAGAGGAAATACATGGGAGCACTCAGAAGGAGCATATATTCTAGAGAGGGTGGAGAGGTCAGGGGGCCATGCAGAGACTTTCAGAAGGGTACAACTTTGAAGCCATCACTCACAGGAAATGTAGGAAGTATCCTGGTGTAGAAAGGCTGGTGGGGTTGAAGAATGATGTGGGGGAGGAGGAAGTGTTCTAGACAGGAAATGGTGAGGTGCATGAGATGGTGAGAGACATTGAAAAAGATCCATTAGAAAAAAATGAAAGTTCTGTATTTCTGAATGAAATCTTACCATTTACAACAACAACATGGTGGACCTAGAGGGTATTATGTTCGGGAAGTAAGTCAGGTAAAGCAAGACAAATACCATATGATTTTACTTTATGTGTAATCTAAAAAACAAAATAAACCACCACCACAAACAAAAAAAACGCAGAAAAAACACAGATACAGAGAACATACGGATGGATGCCAGGTGGGAGTGGGGTTGAAGGGTTGGGTGAGAAAGGTGAAAGGATTGAGGAGTGCACATTGGCAGCTACAAAGTAATCATGGAGATGTAAAGTACAGCATAGTGAATATAGTCAATAATATTGTAATAACTATGTATAGTGTCAGGTGAGTACTTGAAATGTCAGGGGAATCATTTTGTAAGTTATAGAACTGTCTCACCACCATGCTGTACACCTGAAACTAATATAATGTTAAATGTCAACTGTAATTGAAAAATTAAAAAACTTTTTTTTAAGTTGTAATTTTTCTGCTGTCAAGTTTGATCAAAATATTCTTTATGGTTTCTAGGTTTCTTGTCATGATTTAAGAAGCTCTCCCTAATCCATAGTTATAAAAATGTTTCTATTTCTCCTAGTACATTTATGGTTTTATTTTTTAATATTTAAATCTCTATTCCAAAGGAAAAAACACATTAGCAACCAAATGGATTACAAGTTAAGTGTCTTGAAAGGGTAGTGATTAAGTAAATTATAATATATACATACATAGCATACAGTCATTAAAATGGATATGGCAGATCTTTAAAGCACTGACATGAAAATATGTTCCCCATATTAAGTGAAAAAGAGAGAAGGCATAGTGTGATTCCATTTTTATATAAAGGCATAGTGTCTGAATTATATACTAGTATACTGCAGCATTAAGAGAAGATTTTTGGGGAAAGTAGGTAAGTCCATGGACAATTTTGATTTTTTTCTTTATAGTTAAAAATGTTTAAATACTATCAGTAAGAAAGAGGTTTTCCATTTTGGAAAACATTGCATAAATGATGTAAATGTTAGAAATGTGCTACACATGGATAAAAATAAAAAGGAACAAGGTGGGGGAAACAGTGAGAAAGCAGTTAGAAATCTAGTGTCAACATCCATTCACATCTGTTAACTGCAAACTGACCAAAGAGACATAATTAGACTTAATATCATACGGACTACAAATACACAGAGCATTTCTCTTTGTTAATGGAGCTCAAATATAAGAACACTTAATTGGTCTTTGGCAAACATGTATGATAAATTAAAATTCTGATTAACTCTATTCTAATAAGCTACTGAAACAATGAGACATTTTAGAAAATAGCATAATTTACAATTAAGAGAGAAAAAACCTTCAGTGTCTCCCCACTTCCCCCATCACTTAAACCTATTTCCCAAAATTGCTTGAACATCAAAATCATCCAAGGTATTTTTAAAAGAACTGATTTTTTCAGAAACCATCCCATACCTGAATCTTATTATAACCCAGAGTCTAAATCCGCACTAAAGGGGCCTGGAACTCCATATTTTTAACAAGTTCTCAGATTATTCTCCTACTCAGACAAATTTAGAAAACTAAATCTGTGACCTATATAAATAAATATAAATCTGGTAGACAGCTTCAGACCATGTGGAAGCACCACCGAACCACCTCCACAAGTAATACATTCAAGGAGCAGACTCAGCAGGCACCAGGTGTACTGGCTCTGGGGCTTCCTGGAAAGTGTAGACCAAAGTCAGCCACCACATATGTTCTGCCCAGGGCCACTCGGCATGAGCTACAAAGCAATCTACAGATGGCTGCTACTTCTGCTGGGCTTGGAAGTGTTCAGGTTGAGTCCTGCTGATGTAAGTCCTGGTCTGTGGGGTGGGATACTGCAAAGCTGATTCTCCAAGGTGGTTGGTGGTTGTAGCCAGTCCTCATAGTCAAACAACCTGGGAGTAAATCCCTCTCACTGATGTGCCAACAGCAATCAAGGCTAACCTACAACAGGAGATTGTACACAGCCTATATGGGTGGGACACACCTGGAGTGCCCTGCTCAGGTGAACAAGAGGGCTGTGCCACTGGACACTACAAAATACTTACTACATTAGATCACTCTACCAAGCCCGGGAGATGCAGCAACTCTCCCTAATACATAGAAACAAACACAAGGAGGCTGTCATAATGAGGAGACAAAGAAACATGTCCCAAATGAAAGAACAGAACAAAATTCCAGAAAAAAACAAAACGAAATGAACCGAGCTGGTGTGCTCAGTGGTTGAGCATCAATCTATGAACCAGGAGGTCATGATTCAATTCCTAGTCAGAACACGTGCCTGGGTTGCAGGCTTGGTCCCCAGTGGGGGGCATGCAGGAGACAATCGATCAATGATTCTCTCTCATCACTGATGTTTCTATCTCTCTCTCCATCATCCTTCCCCTCTGAAATCAATAAAAATATAGGGAAAAAATTAAATGAAATGGGAGACAAACAAACTACTAGAAGATGCAGAGGTCAAAACACTGGTTATAAGGATGCTCAAGTAGCCTTGGCCAGGAGGCTTAGTTGATTGGAGCATCATCCCATACACTAAAAAGTTACAGGTTTGATTCCTGGTCAGGGAGCATATCTAGGTTTTAGGTTCAATCCATGGTTGGGTTGAGAACCGAAGACAATTGATCAATGTTTCCATTGTTTCTCTGTCACATCAATATCTCTTTCTCTTTCTCTCTCAAATCAATAAAACATATTCTCAGGTGAGGATTTAAAAAAAAAAAAAAAGATAGTCAATGAACTTAGAACTTCAACACCACTAAAAAGAATCAGTAAAAAATGAAGGATACACTAATTGAAGAATAATTTACAGGGAGTCAATAGTAGAGTAAATGAAGCCAAGAATCAAGTCAGTGATTTTGAATATAAGGAAGCAAAAAACACCCAATCAGAACAACAAAAAGAAAAAGGAACCCAAAAAATAAAGATAGTGAAAGAGTTTCTGGGACAACTTCAAGTGTACCAACATTTGCATCATGGGGGTGATGGAAGAAGAGAGAGAGCAAGAAATTGAAAACCTTTTTGAAGAGATAATGACAGAAAAGATCCCCTATCTGGTGAAGGAAATAGACATACAAGTCCAGGAAGTGGAGAGAGCCCCAAATAAGAGGAACCCAAAGAGACCTACATCAAGACACATCATAATTATAATGCCAAAATTTAAAGATAAAAAGAGAATCTTAATTAAAAGCAGCAAGAGAAAAGCAGTAGGTTACCTACCAGGCAGTTCCCATAAGACTGTCAGCTGATTTCTCAACAGAAACTTTGCAGGCCAGAAGGTATTAGCAAGAAATATTCAAAGTGATGAAAAGCAATGATCTACAACCAAGATTAATCTACCCAGCAAAGCTATCATTTAGAATCAAAGGACATATAAAGAGCTTCCCACAGACAAATCTCAGAGGGAAGGTGGAGGTGTGTGGGTGGGGAGATTAACTAAAGAATTTACTAGTATATGCATATATGCATAAGCCATGGACACAGTGTGATGAAGGCCTGGGGCGGGGGGTGGGGGCAGCAAGGGCAAGGTGGAGGGGGTCAATGGGGGAAAAACAGGGACATCTGTAATACTTTCAATGATAAAGAAAAATTAAGAAAAAATATCTTGAAAGTTAAATGAGACACATAATGAAATACTTGGAAAAGTAAAAGTAGTGTACCAGAATAAAGCAGCATAATGCAGTAAAAAAATATAGGAGTATTGACATCAGGCAGGTAGAGCTTAATGGTTTAGAGGCTACTGACTTAGACTGCTTAGTCCAGTGGTTCTCAACCTTTCTAATGCCGCAACCCTTTACTACAGTTCCTCATGTTGTGGTGACCCCAGCA
>NW_006295980.1:226596-228206 GCF_000327345.1 Myotis davidii
AATAAGATATGTGCAGTGTGCATAGGAATTTGTTCATAGTTTTTTTTAAAACTATAGTCCGGCCCTCCAACGGTCTGAGGGACAGTGAACTGGCCCCCTGTTTAAAAAGTTTGAGGACCCCTGTTATATAATATTATATGTCAAATGTAATTGAAAAATAAAAGATGATTTAAATTAAAAAAGGAAAAAAAAAGACATTCTCAGGTGATGCTACATTAAGTGAAAGAGATGCCAGCAGAAAAGAACGTTTACAGAAACTTCTATAAACAGGCAGGAAATAATAAAAGGAGTATCAGGTTATCTGGAAGGAGGAATAAGAGAATGAACAAAAGTATGGGTAAATACATAAAACTTTAAATCTCTTTTTGTGCTTTCTAAATTGTTTGATGGTTGAAGGAAAAACTATAACAGTACCTTTACCTGGTTGTCAATTAGTTAAGACAATTATATGATAAGTGGTGGAATGCAAAAAGGACATAAAGGGAGATAAAGTTTCTAAACTCATCTGAACTAGTAAAATGATGATTCTAGTAGGCCATGATAAGTTATATATAAATACATAATGTAACACTAGAGCAGCTACTAAAAAGTTGTATGAAGAGACACTATTAAAAATCCACTTTTAAAATTTTAATTTATTGGGGTAACATTTGTTAATAAAATTATATATGTTTAAGGTGTACAATTCTCCAATACATCATCTTTTATTGTACTATGTGTTCACCACCCCAAGTCAAATCTCTTCCATCACCGTTTATTCCCCCCATAACCCTCTTCTACCTCTCACCTCATACGTCTTTCCTCTGGTAATCACCATACTGTTGTCTTTCTGTTTATGAGGGTTTGTTAAAAATTAATCCCTTCACCTTTTACACCCAGCCCCACCACCCCCTCCCCTCTAACAGCTGTCAGTCTGTTCTTTGTATCTATGAGTCCATTCCTATTTTGTTTGTTGGTTTATTTTGTTCATTAGATTCCACATATAAGTAAAATCATATGGCATATGTCTTTCTCCGACTGGCTTATTTCACTTAGCATCATACTGGGTCCATCCATGCTGTCTCAAAAGGTAAGTTATCTATAACTTAAAATAGAATTCTAAAAAATGTTCAAATCTATAGGAATATAGAAATAATAAACCAGAGAAAAATTTCACAGTCAGAGGATCATTACATAATGATAAAAAAGCTAACTTGCTAAGATTCTTAAATGTATATGCACCAAATGGCAAAGCTGAGAAATTTGTAAAGCAAAATCTGACAGAACTGAAAGAAAAAATAGATCCATATTTATAGTTGAAACTAGAGGCCTGATGCATAAAATTCCTGTGTGGGGGGGGTGGGGTCCCTCAGCCCAGCCTGCACCCTCTCGCAATCCAGGTCCTCTCGGGGGATGTCCAACTGCTGGTTTAAGCTCAATCCTGTGGTTGGACATCCCTCTCGCAATCCAGGACCACTGGTTCCTAACCGCTAACCTGCCTGTCTGCCTGATCACCACTAACTACTCTGCCTCCCTGCCTGGTTGCACCTAACTGCTCTCCCCTGCCAGCCTGGTCCCACAAACTGCTCTCCCCTGTTGGCCTGGTTGCCCCTAACTGCCTCAGCCTTGGC
>NW_006295980.1:229815-231173 GCF_000327345.1 Myotis davidii
GCAGGCGGGGAACGTTGGTTTCCTCCGTCACTGAAGCAAGCAAGCCTCATGTTAGTTTCAAGCTGCCTGGCTGCCAACCGCCATCTTGGCTGGCAGTTAATTTGCATATCGGCCCTGATTAGCCAATGGGAAGGGTAGCGGTCGTACACCAATTACCATGTTTCTCTTTTATTAGATAGGATGTCAATCCTCCTTTTCCAACAATTGAAAAAACAACCAGGCTGAAAATCAGCAAAGCACACCATCAACCAAAGGATCTAATCAACATTTATGGAATACTCCATCCAATGACAACAGAATGCACATTTTTTTCAGCAGTCATGGAACATAACCCCAAGATAGACCATACCTTGGGCCAGAAAGTAAACCTTAATTAAATTAAAGAATTGAAAGCATACAGAGTTTGTTCTGTGATCACAATGGGATCAAACTTGAAATTAATAACAGAAAGATAACAGGAAATTTTCTAAAGACTTGAAAACCACAGAGCACACTTCTAAATAATCCATAGATCATAAAAGAAGTCTCAAAGGAATTTAAAAATACGTTTAACTGAATGGATATGAAAATACAATATATCATGTTTTTGAGACCCAGCTAAAGTAGTGCTAAAGGGGAAATTTATGGCACTAAATGCTTACATTAGAAAAGAAGTAAAGTATTGTAAATAATGCTGCAATGTACATACAGGTGATAAATCTTTTCAAAATAGTGTTTTTATTTCTTTTGGATAAAAATATCAACTCAATAATCTAACTTTCACTTTAAGAACCGCCCCCCCCCCCAAAAAGAGCAAAATAAACCCAAAGCAAGGAGAAGGATGGCAATGATCAAGAGGACAAGTAAAGAGAAACCAAGATGGTGGCATAGGTAAATACCTAAAATTGCTGCCTTGCACAACCACTTCAAAAATACAACTTAAAGACAAAACGGACATCATCCAGAACCACAGGAAGGCTGGCTGAGTGGAAAGTCTACAACTAGAAGGAAAGATAAAAGCACAGTTAGACTCAGAGGAGGCGCAGTGCAGAAGTAAAGTGCAGAGGTATGGAGGCACACACAGAAAGGGCTGGCAACTGAGGATGCGGTTGTCTTTGTCAATCGGGAGGGAGTCACAGCTCCCGTATGCTCTGAACTCCAGTTCTGGGCGAGTCTGTGGGGATCCAGACTCATACAGGGAGAAACTGGACTGTCTGGCAGCGGGCGGGACTCCAGGGTGGCTTTCTCTCAGAGGTGCTTGATGCAATTACTGTGGGACACTGAGATCCGGGACCTCTTAGGGCAGGGCTGAGGATCAGCCATAGCTGTTTGCTCTGCCCTGTTGGTTCCCTGAGACCCCACCCCACCCAAGTTGTGCA
>NW_006295980.1:231799-234921 GCF_000327345.1 Myotis davidii
AGGGGGGGAAAGAGGAACAACTGTAAAAATCTGAACGATGAAGATTTCATTTTAAAAAAAGAGGACAAATAAATTAAATTGAAAATAGAAAAAATTACAGAAAATCATTGAAACAAGAACCTGGTTCTTTGAAAAAGTATATAAAATTAAGAAACCTCTAGCCAGACTATAAAAAGTCTGAAGCTATTAAAAGGATAATAAGAAAATACTATAAACAACTCTACACCCATAAATTTGAGAACCTAGATAAAATGAACCAATTCTTTCAAAAGCACAAACTATCAAAACTCACCCAACTTGAAATAAATAATTTGATTAGCACTAGAAAAATGAGGGAAATTGAAATTTTAACTTTAAATCTCCCTAAAAAGACATCTCTTGGCCCGATGATTCCACTAAAGAATTTTACCAACCATTTAATGAACAATTAACAGTCATAATCTACCATGTTTCCCAGAAAATAGAAGAGAGGAACACTTTTTAAAAAAACATATTTTTTATTGATTTCAGAGAGAGGAAGGGAGAACGAGAAATATCAATGATGAGAGAGAATCATTGATCAGCTTCCTCCTGCATACCCCCCTCCCCAACTGGGGAATCAAGCCCCAAACCTGGACATGTGCTCTGACTGAGAATCAAACCATGACCTCCTAGTTCATGGGTCGATGCTCAATCACTGAGCAACACAGGCCACTGAAGGGAACACTATTCAACTGATTTTATGAAGCCAGTTTTACTCTAATATGAAAAATGAGACAAAGACATTACAAAACAAAAAACTATAGACTAATATCTCTCATGAACTTAGATGCAAAAATACTCAAGGAAGTAATTATAAATAACTTTAGATTATTATAGTGGATTCTATTGATTCATTTTTTGAAAATTACTGGCTCAGCCTTGCATCTCTGGAATAAAACTAGTTCGGTTATGGTGTAGAATTGTTATATATTGCTGAGTTCTATTTGGTTACATTTTCTTGATTCCTTTTGCATTACAGCTTTGTAGGGGAGAGGAAAGCTGAACATGAATAGCTGAGCACTAATGTATGTATTATGGGGGATGACAGCAGATATATTTAGGTGGAAAATGGGAAATTGCTGATATTCAAACACTCTAATTAGGCTGTGAGCTCCTTGATTTATTCTTTCTTTTTGTAACCCATTGCATCACCTACAACAGGGCTTTGCACCCCCCACTTGTTGGTATTGACCCATCTCTAGGACTCATGGATCTCAGAACGTAGTATTCCTAAGAGCCATGGAGGACGCTTGTTTCAGTGCAGATCCATGAGCTTCATATAAAAACTCTGGGTTTGGAATCCAGAAGTCTGCATTAAACAAGCTCAGCAGATTTCAGCACTCAGAGGATTGCACATTGAGGACCTCTGCATGGGGTTGAAAAGTTCAGCCAAGGGTAAGGACTTGTAAATAATCAGAGGTATCCAAGTTTTAGTGTGTCTAGACTATTCTTTTTTTTTTAAAAAAAATATTTTTTATTGATTTCAGAGAGGAAGGGAGAAGGAGAGATAGAAACATCAATGATGAGAGAGAATCATTGATCAGCTGGCTCCTGCATGCCCCACACTGGGGATTGAGCCCACAACCCAGGCATGTGCCCTTGACCGGGAATTGAACCATGACCTCCTGGCTCATACATTAATGCTCAACCACTGCTCCATACCAGCCGGACTCTGGCAGTATTCTTTTTGATGCAGCATCTCAATCTTGCCCACACAATTAGAATCACCTTGGTAACTTAAAAAAATCCACATGCCCAGATGTCTAGGGTATTAGTAGTTTTTAAAACTCCCCAAGTAATCCCATTGTGAAGCCATGGTTGGGAAACACAATAAAAACAAAAAACAAAAAGGGCAGTGCCTGATCAGGATTTAGTTTAAATAGTGCGTAGGCAGAGAGAAGCAATGTATCAGGTCAGGGTGATACATCTTGGTACTTGCTAGGCTTCTAATTGTAGGGGTGGAGATAGAGTAGGTAGAGCCACTGTTATAGCTCAAGTTCTGGAGTATCACCACAGCCTTGACATTATACTTCACAGTCATTTTGCTGCACTAGAATGTGAGTCACATTTCCTGTTGTATCCATTGCACCCAGGGCCAATTAACTATTTGTAGCACCAACTAAAGCATAAGTCCCATTTGGGGCTCATCTGCCTCAGAATCACCTAGGGCAGTGGTCGGCAAACTGCAGCTCGTGAGCCACATGCGCCCTCTTTGGCCCCTTGAGTGTGGCTCTTCCACAAAATACCGACTTCTGTGCATGGGCCACGAAGTTTCAATCACACTGTACATGCGCGCCTGCACGTGGTATTTTGTGGATTTTGTGGAAGAGCCACACTCAAGGGGCCAAAGAGCCGCATGTGGCTCGCGAGCCACAGTTTGCCGACTACTAACTAGGGCACTCCTTAAAACAACAGATGCCCTTGATTATTGCACTATTGCTCTTCTCTCTATTCCATCCAGAGTTCCCTTGTTTTTTTCATTAGGCAAGCTCTCATAGCATCCTCCAAAGGACTAAAAAAACACTTTCAAGGCATTTAGTAGGATGAGAGTATTCATTCATTCACTCACCAGATGTTTATTGGTGAATAAATGCTAGACCCTGGAGAAACAGCATTCTAGTAGGGAATACAAACAACAAAAAAATGAACAAAATAATCTTTATTAATAAAAGCCTAGGTGACCATTGCACCCTCACGTCATCACAAGATGGCCACCCCATATCATCACAAGATAGCCACCACAAGATGACTGCCCCATGTCATCACAAGATGGCTGCTCCCACGTCATCACAAAGATGGCTGCCCCAATGTCATCACAAGATGGCCACAAGATGGCTGCCTCCATGTTGTCACAAGATGGCCACCACAAGATGGCAACCACAAGATAGCCACCACAAGATGACTGCCACAAGATGGCCAGCAAGGGAGGGCAGTTGGGGGCGATTGGGCTGGCAGGAGAGCAATTAGGCACCAATCAGGCCAGCAGGGGAGCGGTTAGGGCAGCAGTTCTCAACCTTGGCTGCACATTAGAATCACCTGGGAACCTTTTTAAAATCCTCATTTCTGGGCCTCATCCTCTGGAAATTCTGGTTCTTTTTTTA
>NW_006295980.1:235468-237342 GCF_000327345.1 Myotis davidii
CCTTCCATTTCGTTCTAGCTTGATGTGTTTCTGTTAAAAAATCATTTGATAATTTAATGGGGAATCCTTTGTAGGTAACTCTCTGTCTCTTGCAGCCTTTAAGATTCTCTCTTTATCATTAACATTTGCCGTTGTAATTATGATGTGTCTTGGTGTGAGTCTTTTGGGATTCATCTTGCTTAGAACTCTCTGTACTTGTATAACCTTTTTCTTCCCCATATCAGGGAAGTTTTCTGTCATTGTTTCTTCAAATAGATTTTCTAATCCTTGCTGCTCTTCTTGCCCTTCTGGCAGCCCTATTATATGTATGTTACTTCATTTTGTGTTGTCCCAAAGTTCCTGCTTTTTAATTTTTTTTCTCCAGCTGCTGTTCAGATTGGGCTTGTTTCTCTACGTTATCTTCTAACTCACTAATTCAGCCCTCTGCTTCTTCTAGTCTACTATTGAAACCTTCCATGGTGTTTTTGACTGTAGCTATATCACTT
The DNA here is from genome assembly GCF_000327345.1 of Myotis davidii. Taxonomy (NCBI): domain Eukaryota; kingdom Metazoa; phylum Chordata; class Mammalia; order Chiroptera; family Vespertilionidae; genus Myotis; species Myotis davidii. Next base: position 235,954 of record NW_006295980.1, read on the forward strand.
TTGATTTCTTCCTGATTTTTGCATAGGTTGTTGATTTCCTTGTCCATTCAGTGTATTAACTGTACAACCATTACTCTGAATTCTTTTTCTGTCATGCTGCATGACTCCATTTCACTTATTTCCTTTCTTGGCGACTCCTCTTTTTCTTTCCTCTGGGGGTTGTTTTGTTGTCTCCACATTCTGACTGTCACAAAAAGGCTCAAACACCGAGTTGTGGGGGCCTGGGCCATGTGCAGTTTGAGCTTCACACCACCCAAGTGTCACTGAAGAGCTCTGACACCAAGATGTGTGGCTGCTATGGGTTGGTGGGAGCCACAATCACCCAGGATCTTAGTCACCAGCGCTTAGTGCGACTTCACATGTGCACCTAGAATCAGGGACCCCCCCTCCCCCGCGCCACACTGGAAAAGAGACCCTGCTGGTGTATGCCGAAAATCAGAGCCCCCTAGCATGTGCCAGGAGTCAGAGTCCCCCAGTGCCTGTGCTGAGAATCAAGTATCAGAGTCTCTGTTGCTTGGTGTGGCCTCTCACTGAGAATCAGGTTCCCTGTGTGCGCATGCACCAAGAATTGGAGTCACTGGCTCTTAGTGTGCATGCACTGGGAATCAGGGATCCCAGGCATGCACAATGAGAAACAGAGTCAAGTCACTGATGCTCAGTGCTGCCTCTCCCACAGAGAATCAGGGCCCCCAGTCTGCTTGGGGGACCAGGTTGCACAGCCGCCCTGTGTTGGCAGGAGGTCCACTCCTGTGCTGCGGAAAACAGACATCCGTGTGTGCTTGCCCAGAATCAAAGTCAGGTGGCACTGTCATCCTGTGTGAGTGTGGGGTCTGGTCGTGAGAGTGTAGGCTGTGGGAAACAGCCTCCCAGTGTCCGTGTGCCCAGGCTCAAATTCAGGTAGTGGAGCTGCCCTGTGTGGGCAGGAGGCCTGCTTGCACAGGAAGGGTCTAATAGTTCCTATGGTGCTGCAGCAAGCCTGCAGGGAGGGGGATGGGCTCTGTGACTCACAGAAATATGCAGCCAGGATGTCTGGATTCTTGGTGTCTGTGGGTCTGCAGCTGTGTTTGCAGGTCTTTGTCCGTAGTGGCTGTAGGTCCCCGTTTGCGTCTGAGACCAGATTGGGTGGTAGTGAGGCTAGGATCCTAGTCTCAAGCAGTTCTGTTTTTCAAGATGGCATGGTCTCTGTGCCTGTGCTGGCCACCCCAGGAGTGTCTGCGGTGTCAGCGAGATTTCACTGCCTAAGACTGCCTGGTTTTAGCCCCTTGGAAGACCTGCAGGATCTACCTGTCCCTAGCTCATACATACACACACACACACACACACACACACACACACACACACACACACACTCCTCTCTCACTCTCTCACTCTCTCACTCTCTCTCTCTCC
>NW_006295980.1:237372-256966 GCF_000327345.1 Myotis davidii
CATCTTTTTTTCTTCTCGGTATATATTCTTTTGTGTATGGCTTTTTTCATTCATCATAATATTGTTGAGATTCATCCAATGTTCTGTGTGTATCAGCAGTTCATTCTTTTCTATTGTTTAATAACATTTCATTGTATGAATACACCACAATGTATTTATCTATTCTCCTGTTAATGGACATATGAACAGTTTCCCATTTGTTAACTTTCATTCTGGCTCCAGTTTCATTAGTAGACTAAGTTACAACTTCAATTCACTTTTTACTTTCTAGCCTTCTCCCATCTTCACTACTTCAAATGTCCATATATTCTTACATATTTATCCTTCTATTCACCAAATCCATTCCTTACAATATTTTAACCTTTTCTATGGGAATACACTTCTGTTTTTATCCAAAACAGTTCCAGTTATACAGTTTTCAGGAGTCCTCATATTCTCACTCTAGTTGTGTCTATTCCTAGAAAACCGATGATAAAAGTCAGCTAGCTTCTTATTTGGAATAGTAGTGGACCAGTGTATGGATTCGTGCACATTGAAAGGAAATTAATTAGAAGAAATATTTTAATATTGCTATTCACCCTTTCTGTATAATAGAAGTTTCAGAGATGAAAGAAAATTAGTAAAATATATATAAAAATAATACATAGACTGACTAATAAATAAACAATAACAACGTGATATAACAACAAAGACATTATATAAAAACAACAAAAACATGATATAAAAACAAAAACATGATATAAAAACATTGATAAAAACAATGACTGATAAATTGATTCTACTTATTCTAATACCTCTCTGTATACCACGTTAAGAGTAAAAACACTTTCAGAGTGTTTGACTAATTTCCCTTACTTTAAGTTTAATGTCACACATTCTTTGAACTCAAGAAAAACAACATATAACTGACCATGTGCAAAAATGGGTTCAGGTAGGAATATTCCTACTCTGTCTAGAATTTGTCCTTGTGATTTATCAATAGTCATCACAAATGCTGGCATCATGGGAAACTGTCTTCGAATTAATTTAAATGGGAGGCCAGTGTCGAAACACACGTGTGTGATTGGTGCCAGCGAGAGCTTTATATGTATTGTGTATGCGCGAGTCAATGTTTATTTTTAAATTGCCAGTGTGCGTCATATGTACCAGCCGGTCAGTCGGTTGGATGGTTAGATGGACATATGATCAGTCACTTAGCCTTTTATATGTTTAGATGTTTCTTTCTGAAATAATAATTTGATAATAATTCAGGTAGGTGATGAGGGTTGTGTTCCATTTGCAATTTTAGTTTCATATTGAGTATAGGTATTTCTCAGGACTGGTAAAGTGAATTTTTAAAAAAACTTACGTCTTCAAAAGAGTGAGAAAAGCGTCATTGTTTTGCATTTTTTAAAATCTCCAATGTCTGGTGCAATAAAAAATAATTTTTCATATCTGTTTCTGTGTTCAGTTGACTGCCATATGTTGTTTTGGTTACAGTATGTGAAGATAATTGGGACTCATATAAATATGTATTTGGAAAAAGAGGAGTTTTTTATTTAATCTTCACTTGAGGATATTTTTACCCATTTATTTTTTAGAGAGAGTGGAAGGAAGGGAGGTGGGAGCAAGAGAGACACATCAATGTGAGATAGGCACATGGAGTGGTTGCCTCCTGCTCATGGCCTGACTGGGGCCAGAGATTGGACCTGCAACCGATGTATGTGCCTTTGACCAGGAATTGAATCCTTGGCCCTTTAGTCTGTGGGCCGATGCTCTAACCTCTGGGAAAAACCGGCCAAGGCCAAAGAGGAGTATTTTAATAATTTATTCAGATAGTTATGGATATTCTTCTTTGATACTACACCTTGTGTCAACTAATTGGATAGCTCTGGGAGCTTTGGAAAATAGGAGTTGTGAGTTGTAGTAATTCAATTTTGAAGGTGTTGAAGGAGAGAGTGTACTTTTCCTACAGATGCTAGTCCAGGCTTCAACCGGGGCAGGTTTCTCAACCCTGGTTCTATTGACATTTGCACTGGATCATTCTTTGTTGCATGTGGGGAGGAGGTAGGTGTACTGTACATTATAGGAAGTTTAGCAGTATCTCTGGCCTCTACCCACTAGATGTCAGTAGCACCTCTCCCACAATTGTGACAACTAATGATTTCTCTAGACATTGCCAAATATCACCTGGTGAGGCAAAGTCAACCTCAATTAAGAACCACTGAAAAGGCACTCAAGAAAGACGCTTCTGTCTGGACCGAACAATTCAGGATAAAAATGGTGTAAGGAAGATAGCTTCACTTAAATTTCTGTTGGAAATACTGATGACAACAATGATAATAGCTATCATTTACTAAGTGCTATTAGACACTTTGCAAACATTAACTAATTTAATCCCAACACTATGAGGTAGGGATTAATATTCCCATTTTACAGATGAGGACATCAAAACTCAGAAAGATTAAGTCACATGACCAAGAGAGGGGCAGAGTTGGGATTACTATCTGTGCGTAATTGACTCCTAAGCTTATGTTCTGAACCACCACAGTATTAATTTTGTTAAAACTGTAGTTTCCACTGCAGTATGTGAATATCTGACACACACTGTATAATTCTGTCTTATGACCTTATTGGGATAAGAGTCACGCATGATTTTAGGTGGGAAATAGCATAAGGGTGACTGACTTCTTGACCTAGTACTTGGCATATCTTTGGGATAAACATAATTGAAGCATTAGTTTGATAGATTACAGAGACTTCTGAGGTAAGATCAAAGAGACATATGTATAAGGCCTTGAGGGACTAAATGACCCATCTCATTGGTTCTAGAAGCCATGGCAATAATTAATCAAGCAGTCTTGTGAATGTGTTGGCAGGACATTTCTGATATCTCTGATTATCTCCCTCAAGGGGACCAATACAACCTCTGATTGACCCCAGGCCTGGCTGTTAAGACCCTTGCTTTAGTTGAGGAGAAAAATGTTTCAGGGAATGTTAACCATGCTCTCTCACTTCTAAGCCAGGGTTCTCCCATCTGTCCATCATAACCCTTTAGGGGTCATGAAATCGATTTAGTGGATCATGAGCAATATCTAAAAACAAATAGAGAAGATCAGAGTAGAGAGCATGACAGGGCCTCACACATTATAAACAGGACCAGCTACAGAATTGGAGGGCCCAGTGCAAAATAAAAATGTGAACCTCCTCGGTCAAAAAGCAGGATAAAAGTGCTGTTAAAAATATTCAAATGTAAACCTTTTTCCTCTCTTCTGCATTCTCTCTCTTGACTTATCATGGTATTTGCATTTGCTATTTATTATCATCCTAAGTAAAAAATAATTAACATGAATTTACCATACATCTTTGTTTTGCAATGCCAGTTTAAAATGCAAATGTAACAACATTTAACTTACATGCTAAATCACCAAAATTCCATAGTTCATATTTTGCAGTTCATACATGCACATATATTGTGTATTTAGTTCTTAACCAGAACACTGGGCACACTGCATGAAACTGATTCCACTGTTTTTATTTCACTTCTTCATACATGTGCATTCTATCAACATTATCTAACTCCAGTTTACTGATGATTAAGGAGGCTGAATAGGAACTGGTTGGGTTATCTTTCCTTTTCCTTTGATGTCATCACTTTCAACATAAGTTGTTAGCGAATACAGGAAAGTAACACAATAGGATGTGACTGGGTTCCTTGGTCTTCATGTTTCTCAGAACTCTATTGCATTCTTTCTGCACTGGAAACAAGTTCTGGTTGGAAAGGAAAGTGTGGCCTCTTTGGTTTGTCATCACCACCACACCCCCACCCCACACCCCCATCTTACTCAACTGTAGATACAACATACTGAACTTGTTCTCACTTTGAATCTTGCTGAGCTCCCATGCATCATGGGTTCACTGGAGTTCTATGCTTATGGGGCATCACAAACTCTATATGCAAATGGATCAGCAAGAAATAGCAGCAGACACACACATTGCCTGAATCTCATCTGCTCACAGGCATGCTCCACTGTTCCATCTGACTTCACTTGCAAAGCATAAGTTCTAAAATAAAATTAAGAATTTCAATACAGTGAGGGATCCAGACATAGAGCTCTGGGCTACCATACAGGTCACATGCCTAGGAAACCAGGCCTGATTGTCAGATATTGTTTGCAAACGTTTTATTTTAGGTTTGTATGTGAGAGTGTGATATGTGTGTACCTCCCCTTTCTCCTCCCTTCCCCCATGTCTTGCTGTCTTCTGTAGATACTATTTCGTTATGTTATTATATCATTGGTTCAGCAAAAGTTAAAGCAATCATTCATTGTAACTAGGAAACATTTTTTTCCACCTGGCAGTTTCCTTCTCAAGGGAGATTCTTATTCCAAATTTCATCATTGTTCTTGTAATTTTTACCTTCTTCCATCATATAATAGAGAAATGGTGATTATTTTCCTTTAGAGCTAGAATCAGACTTCTATACCAAGTTCAACTTTTTATCAAAAGAATATATTTCTTTTTGTAACTTTGTAAGCACCCAAATTTTAAATGCAATATCCATTAAATCTGACAAAGAAATATAAAACCCTCGTTATGTACATATTTTTCTAACTTGCAGCCCTTGGTTCTTTCTTGTCTTTAAAATATGACCTAAATAATTACAATTTCTCTTCTCCTTATGCCTATCTGCACTTACCTTGGCCTTCTCTCTGCTCCCCACCTGGGAAGGCAAGAACAATGTTTTATTGATATCAAACTGTGGTTTTAAAATAAATCAATTAGTTTAATTATAATAGTAATGCTAAAAGTTACTACTCCTTTCCCCCAGATTATAACATTTAAACACATTTCTAACAAAAAAAGAGGTTTCAAATAAATACAAGAGTTCTTTCCCACTATTAGAGGCTTTGGCTGACACCATGTTCTGAAACTGAGTGTCCTCCCCTTATCCTCCTGACCCCCCACTTCTAAGGATTACTACCCAGTTTCCTTCTGAGAGTCAACACTAGTCACACAGTTGAGATGGTTGGGCCCTGATGTGTCCCATTATACCCAAACAAGGAAAGAGCATTTGGAGAAAATTTTTAAGGAAATGCCTTTGTCCATATTGTTATCATAAGTACATTCTGGAATAGATGAGAAATGATGGTGGCAACTATCCAAGGATCTCATAGCTCTAGTTATCTTGAGTTTGCAGAGCATGTAAACCATAGAATGTCAGACTCTGGAAATCATCCCAGCTGTTCTTTCATTTTGAAAACATGGAAACAGATCCAGAAAGTGAAGGAAGTGGCTTGAAAATCACATATCTAGTTAGTGGAAGGTCTGAGGCTAAAAGTCAGGTTACCTGAGTCTGAGTTCAGCACTTTGAAATCTTCCAAACTATCTTAAACTGAGAATTGCTTTCCACTTACAGAATAATTTTGGACTCTGAGGAGCAGTGTGCTGAATGGTAGAAGAGCCAAAGGAGACTACTGCCACTGGCTGGCAGCGAATGTAAACTGGTGGGGCTCTTGTTAAAATGGAATTAATTTATTCTTTACTTATTCAATTCCATAAATATTCACTATTAGCCTGGAGGGTGCAAGCAAGATGCTGTGCACTATGGGGGGGGGGGGGGGGATGACATTTTATTAGGAATGTCATTTGTAAGAAAGTGTAAGTAAGTACCATGAAAGCAGTATAAACATGGTCATGCAGGAGTTTAGGAGAAAGGCAGTTTAATGCTTTCTGTTAGGGATCTGGAAAGGTTGAGGTATTTAAAAAGGCCAGGTGACCTTGGCTTTGAAAGACAAATAGTTTAGGATTTGTTGAAATGGAGATGAGGCAGAAAATTCAATCTCAGATGTGACTAAAAATTTAAAGCCTCATCCCTTAGACATTATGCTGTACAAGCCCTTTGAATAGATTGGGATTTAGGGTGAGAAATAGCATAGGGCCTTGAATGCCATGTTAAATGATTTGGATTTATTCTGTAGACAACCGATAGCCATGAAAAGTTTTAGAGTCTAATCTCATGAGAACTGTGCTCTTGTCCCAAAAGCACTGAGCACTTAGATCATTAGGCCCTGAGAGTAGATCAGAGCCGACAGTGCAAAGGCCTTGGTTCCATCAGAAGCTCTGATGTCTAGTAATTATTCTGCAGCTTTAATTGCTCAAAGCCTTTTACTAAGCTCTACTCTGTTACACTTGGCTGGTCAAATATATTCCCTGAGTTTCAGAGTAAACCAGGATTTTCTCAGAAGTTAGGTTTTATTCAAAGAATTTTATGTGTTTATGGAAGAAGGGTTTACATTGCTTTTTAAATTAGAAAAAAACGTAATGTTATTTTGTGATTACAAAATTTTCAAACATTATAGAACTGTACAGGTATTATAGAAAGTGAACATGTCCCATAGTCCCAATGCTACAGAGATATCTACTGTTACATTGCTATCTATTCCTCCAAAAATTTTTTCTTGTATATATTAATAGCATTTATTAAGACAAAACCATTTTAAAACAAACTATTTGTGCTATTTCAAACTTTTTTCTTCTGAGTATAAAGTGTGGAAAATTTTCCATGTCAGTACATGTAGATCCATCTAATTTCCTAAAAAATAATGCACCATTATTTATTTTCTCACTTCCTTTATGAATAGACTTTTGGGTTGTTTCAATTTTTTTTCTATTATGAACAATGCTTCAGTAAACATCCTGTACATAAATCTTTGCACATTTAAAGTGACATTTCCATAGGATAAGTTTCTAGCACTGGAAACATTATATCATAGGGTCTGAAAGTTATCTTTTAATATATATTGAAAGATATGTTTGATATCTATCTTTGAAAATGTTATAATAATTTTCACTTTCAGTAAGAGTGTGCTGGCTTGTTCACATCTGCTTCAATAGCATCAAACTTTTAAACCTTTCCTACTATGTTCCATAATCAATATATGTTTAACTTCTATATTTATGATGAATAAGGAAGCTAGTATTAACTGGCATCTATGATTCTTCATATAACCTGAAAATATCTTCAGATGTTATTAGGGCCATTTTTTCAGGACCTGGAATATGAGATGCCTATTCTGGGAACACATACCAAGACATTTGTCTGGTATACATCACTTAGTAGAGTTTGTATATAAGAAATATAGATATAAATGAATAATAGGTGTGACTTAGGTTACATACTAGCCTGATCTAAGGAATTAGCCTAATCACCCATCAAACACACAAGTGAAGTGAAGAAAATCTTTATTAAGTAACAAAGACCTAGAGGGAATAGCAGATCTGTCTTGGGTCTATTGCTTAGCTGTTTTATTTCACTCATACCATGTATAAATTATATTTTCCAAATGGTGACAAAATAATCACTAATACTGTGGCTCAAGTAATGTAATCACTTTGCCAGATGACTTAGCATTCTTGGCTCAAACCCAAGAATAGATGATGGCATAATTTCCCTTCAGGAAAAGCAACAACTGTAACAAAACCATCTAAGCCAGCTGTGGGCAAACTATGGCCCGCTTGAAATGAATAAAACTAAAAAAAAAACAAAAAAGACCGTACCCTTTTATGTAATGATGTTTACTTTGAATTTATATTAGTTCACACAAACACTCCATCCATGCTTTTGTTCCGGCCCTCCTGTCCAGTTTAGGAACCCATTGTGGCCCTCGAGTCAAAAAGCTTGCCCACCCCTGAATTCTAAGCCCAAATATTTGAGTAGTTTGTTCTCTGAACACAATAACCAATAGACCAGCTTAGCACATGATAATCAGAAATAATATCTGCTTAAGTGAAGTCTAGCACTCACATTGCTGGTGCTAATCTAACTGGCTCTCTTTTCCTTCTGAGCACATTGAAGGATTCCATTACTCCATAACCCTTTGCTCTTGTGAGGGGCCATGTGACTCATTCTAGCCAATGAATTGTGAAATGAAGTGACATGTTTCATGACTGGGCATTTCATTGCCTGTGTGAGACATTCCACTTTCTCTTCCTCTTCTCAGCATGATTGGGGAAATATATGTGGAGATGTAGGTGCCACAAAATCAGAGTAGCAAGTATCACTGAGTCACCACATGGAGGAAAGATGCCCCACATTGTCACCTGGATTTGCAATGGACTTTATTAGAGCAAGAAATTAAATTTTGTTGTAGTCTGCCGCTGAGATTTTTACATTATTTATTACCACAGAATAAATAATACAGGATCCCTTGGCCAAAATGCACCTGTTAAATAGCCTATGAGGTGAAGAGGCAGAATGGTCAATTAAGGATCAATTCCTGGGTGCGAGTGATAGGTGCAGGTACAATGCAAAGATGTCTGAAACATATTCTAACTCTGTCTCTATGGTTTTCTTTGATTCCTGTTCTTTTTCCTGGGAATATCACTTTCCCCCTCTCCAGTTCCTTGTTTCCCTAGCCCTTACTAATCCTTCATGTGTAAGGATTATGACACTACTTCTTAAATCCTTCACTGCTCTCCCAAGTCTGAGTTAGGTGCTTCTCCTTTGGGCATTCACAACTTCCTGGGCCTCCTTTACCACACCACTTATCATGCTGTCACAATATGATTGCCCTTTTAGCTATCTGTCACCTCCACCAGATGGCTAACGACTGTCTTGTTCATCTTTGGGATCTAGCACGTCATCAAGATCCTGGCACAGAGTAGACTTACAATATGTTTTTGGATGAAACAAATACAGTATCTCACTGTAATACGACAATGTGTGAATGAATAAGCTTGCTAGGTTCTTACAGCACCAGTGGGATAGGCCTGAGCAGAGTAGAAGAGGAATGTTAGGAGCTGTGAGAAAAAAGAATGGGTGGGGGCTGGGATGAGGCCTGGTGGGGGAGGGTCTTGATAAGCTAATTGATAAGTTTAGATTTTTTGCTATTGGAAATCTGGGGTGCCATTAATAAATTAGCACTGGAGAGTGAGCGTCATGTGTGATGTTTAAAGACCAGTACTCTGATATCGGTATGTGGGATGAATTGAAGGAGGGAGTCACTGTGGTTAGCTCACCCAGCTAGTGATTATTCAAGCAGGAGAAAATGAGAGCCTGGGCTAGGTTTGAGGTGGTGGGACTGGAAAAGAATAGATGATGATAGAACGTTTTCAGTCATCAGTAATAGGAGCCTAGGAAAATCACCTCACAATGCCTTCTCTGATCATTGCCATGTATTTTTCAAATCCAGTTAAAATACACATCAAGATAGTCTTAAAGGGAAAAGAAATCAGAGCAGTGTGATTGAGGGTGGCTGCCAGGGAAGCCACTCTCTCACGTTACAGCCTCACTTTACAAGCCCCAGGTAATTTTTTTTTATGTCAGGTATTTATTCTCTCTCCCAGCACTCCCTTTACATGAGTTCCAGCAAAATGGGGTTCCCAAAGTCACCTGCCCAAGTAGCGATGACTCTTCTGACTTGATACAAGTCTTGTGCGCGCACGTGTGTGTGTGTGTGTGTGTGTGTGTGTGTGTTAGCTGTCCCACAGCAATCACATCTAGAAATGCAAGTTTGTTATAAGTAAGGTCCTTCATTTGATAGCTATCCTGAACTAAATTTTTGCTTCATACACAAACACACTCACACATGCACATGCACATGCACACACATGCACATACATATGTGCACATTTAAAGAGGAAAGTGAGTGAATTGAATGACTTAGCCCAAATTAGAGATGTTCGCCACACAATATGAAAGTGGGGGATTCTGATTTCTTTGCAGATATTAATGACAGGAAAGCTTATAGCAATCACATTCAAAATAAGCTAAGAAGAGGCATCCAGAATAAACATATAAAATTAATAAGAATATAAAATAGTACAGTCAATTGGCATGTAGAAATAATTTTTTCATTCAATATTGTGTGAAACTAAATAGGGTGCAATATTTAAGAGAACAGATCACAGTCAGTCATACCTGATCCCAACTACCACTTGCTAGCTATATGGACTTTAACCTTTCTGCACCACAGGTTCTTCAGATGTTGAATGGGGTAATAATAATAATAATAATAATTCCATAGATTTTTTTATAGAGATTGAGATAATAGATACAAACAGGCTGAGGTATGCTAGTGCTCAATACATTATTGCTATTGTTCTTTAAATGCAAATGCAAGATTGTATGTCTCTTATTAGTCATAATATTTCTTACCTGGCCAGATGGCAGACCACCACAGTGGAGTCAGAGGATAATGATGGAAATGCTTAATGCAACAAACCAAAGAGGAGATGATTCTCCATTGAAGTATGGGTGATCTAGAGCCTTTATCATGCTCACCCATGTCCGGGGATTTTTATAATACTAGTAATTGATTGGTACTGGCTGACCATCTATTATAACCTAGTGTACTTTTAAAAAGCTATCCATATTATAAAGAGACTATGGACCTGATTGTGCAATTATGTTCTAAAGGCTTTTCTTCCTTACGTGTCCATCTTCTCGCCCTAGTTTGAGACTTAGAATACCTGAGAAGCTACCATTCAAAGAGTTATTCATTTTTATTCTAGTAAGTCTTAAGAGTGTGGATTCTGAAACCAGACTACTTGGACTCAAATTTTAGAGGTAATATTTGATAGCTATGTTTTCTTAGGCAATTTATTTAACCTCCCTTGCCTTGATTTTCTTATCTGTAAAGTGGCCACAATAACTGTACCTCACTCATAGGATTGTTGTGAACATTAAATGAGATAATCTCTGTACTACTTTGAATTATTATCTTTCTATTTACTATCTATGTGCTGTCTTACCAACTAGGTTGTAGCATATCACTGAGGGCAGGAACTAGGTCTTACTCATCTTTGAAGTCAATGTCCAATGGAAATTTGTTGTTGATTATGAGGAAACTGGAAGTAATAGTTTTCCCTAATGCATTGTTTTTGACAGATCTCTGCAGCTGACATGAGGTGAATTTTAGTTGACACTTTCTATTTAGACTGAAAATAGATCAGTGAAATGGGTCACCTGCAACTCTAGCTTTATAAAACAAAACCAGATACTTTCATACAATAATGAATGTCTTAACTACAACTTATAACCCATTTATAGCATGAAGTTTTGACTTTTGTTTTGAAGAAATTCCAAAAGGTGTAAGTGTGTTTAGCAAAGCAAAGGATTTCTGCTGTATGACATTGTATAGGATTTTTAGGTTTGCTTCCTAAAGAAAGTGTCTTTTTTCTGGAGAGTATGTAATTAGCTACAGATGGACACATCCTGATTTGTTGCTTAGTGATGCCAAAGGAAGTCACCCTATGGTGAACCGCACGTCTGTTTGCCATTACAGTTTCACACAAAATTGCCTTGTAGCAAAGTCTGATAAAAGCAATACAGGGCTCCCTTACCTCAAACAATTACCTTGGGGATTTTTCTTAACCCCTGGTTTGCTCTGGGGTGTCCTAGGACCACCAGTGAGATTTGGGTTGAGATAAGAAAGAGTCCAGTGACTCCAATTAAGCCCCCTAGTTACTTAGCATCAACCTCTAAAATCTGGGTTTTTCAGAAATTCTGGGGCAACTGATTATTCTGTATAACCTCTCAAGATTTCTTAACTGCTTTAAGGTCTGGACTCAATTAGAGTCTACTCTCTAATCAACCCTTATCCTTCGGGCTTTTTGCCTCCCTTACTCTCCATATACTTAGTATTAATTTCCTAGGTCTACTGCAACAAGTACTACAAACTAGATGACTTAAAATGACAAAATTTATTGTTTCACAGTCTGGAGGCTAAAAGTCTGAAATTAAAGTGTTGGCAGGGTCAGGCCCCCTCTGAAACCTTTAAGGGATTCCTTCCTTATGTCTTTTTAACTTCTGGTGAGTTGCCAGCAGTCTCTGGGGTTCCTTGGATTGTAGAAACATCACTACAATCCTCTGTCTTCACATGGCATTCTTCCTGTGTTTTCATACTGTATTCCCTCTATATGTGTTTGTCTCTGTGTCCAAATTTCTCCATTTTATAAGGACATATAAAGTCATATTGGATTAGAGCCCATACTAATAACCTCATTTTAACTGGATTCTGGCTGTAAAGACCCTATTTCCAAATAAGGTCACATTTTGAGGTACTGGAGATTAAAACTTTAATATATTTTTTTTGGAGGGAACACATTCAACCCATAACAAACATGTTTATTGTGTTATTTTTTGTTTTTTTAAAATCTCATCAGATTTCAGTCCCTAACCCTTCCATGTTTTCCTAGTCATTGACTACCTGTCTTCAATTCCTTTCCAATCCAGACCATACCAGACATAATTAAATGACTCCCTATCCTTTGATATTTCTTTTTTTAAGTATGTTTTATTGATTTTAGAGAGAGAGGAAGGGAGAGGGATAGAGAGATAGAAACATCGATGAGAAAGAGAAGCATAGATGGGATGCCTCCTGCACACCCCCACTGGGGACCAAACCCACAACCCAGGCATATGCCCTGACTGGAAATTGATCCAGTTACCTCTCAGTTCCTGGGTCGACATTCAACCACTGAGCCATACTGGCCAGGCACCCCTTATATTCCATTCCACTTCTCCAGAAGAGCTTCAATCTTGGATCAATCCAACTGCACCTGTCTTCTTTCTGTCTTTTTACTCTAGGGCTGCTGAATGCTGCCTCCACCAGAGGGATAAATGCATTCATTTATCCTGTTATAAAAGCAAATTTTTGGTTGCAGCTCTAAGCATTATTTCACTTCCTGCCCTTTCCTCTCTAGCATTTCATTCAAATCCAAACACTCTGAGGTAGCAATTGAGACATCAAAATCTAGTCTTCTATGGTGTGAGGCATCTCAGGGCCCCAGGTAGGTACACTATGTGATCACCTGAGTCACATCTTACTTGGCTGAAATGAGCTCTTAAGTCAGGCTTTTCTGAGTTTTGGAAACATAAACAAATATTTGTATCTGAACCTCTAACTGATACATGCTTCGAAGTGTCATTAGTCCAAAACTCTCAGTCTGCAGAGAAGGAAATGAGATCTCAAAAAGTAAAAGGTCTTCCTCAAGTGCACACAGTTGATCAAAGACTGAGATTTCTGGACTTGTCCCGCCATTCAGTTCTACCCATATATTATGTTGCTGCCTAGTTCCAGCCTATTTCACTCTAAGCTTGGCAGGCTATCTTACTCAGCCTTGGCTGTTGGTCTTATCTTGCCTGGGTTCCAGGGACAATCCCTTGGAATCCAACTAATAAATGGTTCATGATGGTTCCTAACATGGCAGTTACTCACTGCCTGGTCCTTACATCCAGAAACATACAGCTTCCCTCTCCTCTAGACTGGGGTTACTCTCAAAGCTGGGATAGATTCTTCTCCCTGAAGACCTTTTTGGGTTAGGAGCTTGGAAGCAACCTTCTGTTTGTTCATGTTTTTTTTCTGCCTCCAGCTCTCCCCTCAGCTCTTTCATCCTCTGCCTGGATATACTAGTAGTGTCAAAGAAACTGCAGGTACAGGGATTACCCCAGACTCACAGCTGTCTTTGAAGAATCTGGGTGGGGGTGGGGGTGGATGAAGGAATATCTTTCATCGCTCTCAATCCAGGAAACCTTTAGATCAATGGATCTTATAATTCTTTTGGCCATAGGCCACCATAGGCAACTGACGAAAGCCATGGACACTTTCTAATTCACATTAGTACAAAATTATACCTATGATTTCAGGGCCATCAAAGACCATCTGAATCCCATTCAGGGTCAATAGATAATTGTAGAAATTTGATCACAGAAGTTACTTCCTGGACTTAAGCAGACATACTTTCTAATAATTATGGGGAGAATTTGAGCATTGCAGTTTAATTCCTTCTCTAAAACAAAACATGAATAATTGTTGTGTCTGGAGTGGAATGTGGAGGATTTTTTTTTACTGGCAGGTTTTTTTTCCTAGGCTCATTCACACAGGTGGCCTAGTAAATAATTGTGAAGAAATTATCACAGCAGGTAACTACCTAAAGTCTTCCTGCTAATGTTACTCTTGGGCACAGGATACATTATTCTGCACTATCAAAAATAGTTCCAAGCTCCAGGTCAAGCTATAATATTGGGAACAAAAAGCTTCTTATGATGGCTTCTATTTAGCTTTTAAGATTATAGCTGAGTTAAGTCACAGTTATTTTTGCATAGTGTAATAGAGCAAACATGCCAGATAAAAACCTATACTGTAGTCTCTCTCCACTTGCTATAGTTATGCTCCTGAAAATAATCACGGTAAGAGAATTTACAGTTGATGAACTTAGAATCTTATGGAGAAAGCAGAATCATGAACCAAAGGTCAAATATGAGTCTACAGAAGCTCTTATAAATGTTTCTTGGCCTGGTTTGTATGGCTCAGTGGCTGAGCATCAAATGATGCACCAGGAGGTCGCCAGTTCCATTCCCATGAGTTTTGGCCTCAATCCCCAGCAGGGGGTGGGCAGGATGCAGCTGATTAATGTTTATGTTTCTCTCTCATTGATGTTTATCTCTCCCTCTCCCTTCCTCTCTCTTTAAAATCAATAAAAACATATTTTAAAAAAATGTTTCTTGGCTTTCATTAAAATGAAATGCCAAAGATGGCATATCAAAAAGAAAAAGTGTCAATATTTTATATATGTCTTCAATTAGAAATGGTCATAAATAATCCTGTATAATTTCCATCTATCATTCCATAATCATTAGAGCATATTCAGGAACTCTCTCTTCCTGTTTTATCTTGATTGAGTTACTTGTAAAGTAATACTCCTGTAACAATTTAGTTTTATAGAAGTACTAGCTATATATCGGTATATAAAAGGGTAATATGCTAAGTGTCTGACCGCCCAACTGGTTGCTATGCTATGCACTGACCACCAGGAGGCAGACACTCAATGCAGGAGCTGCCGTGATGCACACTGTCCATTTACAGAGAAACAGCACTGTGGACCTGGTGCCACAAAGCAACACTCAGCTTCCTCCAAATGGGACACAGGCCCTGCCACCATCCCAGAGCAACAGCCCACCAAAGTGCAGGTGATGCTGCCAAGACCCCATGGTGCAAAATGCAGCCCACAGCTCAGCCCAGCCGGGAAATGGTGGCTGTGGGTGCCGGGTGATGGTGTCATGTAGCAATGCCTGGCTTCCTCTCTCTAGCAACAGGCCATCCTATATAATAAAAGAAAAACATGTAAATTGACCATCCCTCTGCTATACTCACCAGCCAATCAGGACTGAGTATGCAAATTAACCCAACAAAGATGGTGAGTTACTTTGCATGCACAGGCGCCAAGTGGCCTGGGTCCCAGGAGCATCCTCGGGACCCAGATTGCTCCTAGCCTGTAGGCCCACATGTAGGCCCTGTGTTGCCGGAGTCCCAGAACGCCCCCAGCCACTCCGGGCCTATGGGCACAGGCACCAAGCGGATGTTCCCGCCCCATGGCCGCTTGCACGTATGCCGGTGCCAAGCGGTGGCCCTGGTCCATGCCCCCCAGCCTGGCGCCCACAACGCGGGGCTGGCTGCCGGCCTTGGGGGCGTGCCCCCCCACCCTGGTGGCAGGGACACACCCCTAGCTCAGTGGACACAACGCAGTGGGTCCTCTGGGCATGAGCTGCAGAGGAAACACCTTTTCTTTTCTTAAAATTTATTTTATTGATAATTTTACAGAGAAGAGGGGAGGGGGATAGACAGTCAGAAACATCGATGAGAGAGAAACATCGATCAGCTGCCTCTTGCACACTCCCCACTGGGGATGTGCCCCCAACCAAGGTACATGCCCTTAACAAGAATCAAACCTGGGACCCTTCAGACTGCAGGCCGATGCTCTATCCACTGAGCCAAACCAATTAGAGCTTAAACATCTTTTCTGACTGCTCATTGGCTAAACTCCCTGTACATTGCCACTTGCAGTGTTCTTGGTAACTTGGGTTATAAGAATCTAAGAAGGTGTTCTAGGGTTTTCCATCACACTCCTGGAGGAAAAAAACGAAGGTCTGCTGCTGGAGGGGCTAAGAAATGTCATATACTGCCCTAGCTGGTTTGGCTCAGTGGATAGAGCCTCAGCCTGCTGACTGCAGGGTCCAGGTTCAATTATGATCAAGGGCATGTACCTAGGTTGCAGGCTCCTTCCTGGCCAGGGCCCAGGTCAGGGCTCATGCAGGAGGCAACCAATCAAAGTGTCCCTCTCAAATTGATGCTTCTCTTCGTCTCTCCTTCTCTCTTCCACACTCTCTAAAAATCAATGGAAAAATATCCTCGGGTGAGGATTAAAAAAGAAAGAAAGAAAAAAACCTCCAGACAAAGGACTCAGCAAATGCTCTCTCTCTCTCTTGAGCACAGGTGCCTTTCCCCCAACTCCCTCCTTTCCCCAGGGTGCATGTCTTCACGCTCTGCTCGAACTCACACTCCTTTTGTCATTTTTTCATGGTGAAGGGACTGGAGTCCATGTTGATGAAACACCTTGGTGGCTGTGGTGGCTGCAGCAGTGGGGTGATGGTGCTGGCGCCTTGCCCTGTTCAGCCTGGGTGCCTCCCACAGAGGAAGGCCAGACTGCAGCCTAAGCTGTCAGTAGGACATCCCCTGAGGGCTCCCAGTCTATGAGAGGAGACAGGCTGGGTTGAGGGACCCCCTTCCCCCAGTGCACAAATTTCATGCACCGGGACCCTAGTTTAACAATAAAAGGCACTGTGGACCTGCCACCCACAAAGTAACCACCCCAGAGCGACAGCCCACCAAATCACAGCTGATGCTGCTGAGACCCCATGGTGCAAAATGCAGCCCACAGTCCAGCCCGGAAACAGTGGCTGTGGGCGCCAGGTAATGATATCACATAGCAATGTCTGGCTTCCTCTCCCTAGCGACTAGCCTCCTTGAAGTTTCTTCAACTCAGGAACATGGCTTGCTTTATAGCCAGGTGCACACATTTTACACTTTAACCGAATGTCTGTGATGTGTTTTCCCATGCCTCATATCATTTGATGCTCACAGAAGTCCTGAAGTAGGTAGATAGGAGACTCGGTGGAATCCTATTTTCTTTTCATTAGCCAGAATGACAAAACACTGCTGCAGTTAAATATTTTACCCTTTGTTCTCCCTGCGTGATCTATAATAATAATTTTCTTCGTGTTGATATTTACTGCTGTGTTGCTGACAATTACCTTAAAGAGAAATTGGGGTGCTTCACTGGGCTGGAAAAAGTTTAGCTAAATCAGAAAGCAGGTCTAATTAAGCAAGTTTATTCTCTATATATACAAGGCTAAGTTGATTCACGCATGAGTGATACATATAAAGCTCTCACTGGTGGCAATTGCACACGTGTGTTTCAATCTGTCAGTGAATTTGGTTGACACTTCTATTATAGAGAAAGGGCGAATAGCAATATTAAAATATTTCTTCTAATTAATTTCCTTTCAATGTGCACGAATTTGTGCACTGGGCCACTAGTAAAATATAAAAGCAAAAGTCTCTCAAATCTCACTCCCCACTCAGTCTGATTGGTCCAAAAAAGCAATGTCCTGATTGGTAGGAATGGATCCACTCTGATTGGTCCATGAGGATGCTAATGAGGAAATGTCTGTGCAGTTCCAATTGGATGGAGGAAGTCTCAGTCCTATAGATTGAAATACAATTCCAGAAACTACTTTAGAAAGGTTGGCCCAGCCTGCAAAAACACAGTGCAAGCTGGTAGTTCAGTGTGGGAGGGAGGCAGTCAGTGCAATCTTCTCCTTAAAGCATGGCTTATGTGAGAGGTCCTCATTTAGCAAATACCTTCTAGCTGTTTATAAATTTGAGCTCAGTTAGTCACTAGGAGCCCTTCTCAGGAGGAACATTTACTCTTGTGGTCAACACTATTAAAGGAAAGACATTTTGGCTGTTTCAATGTTGGCTTATTTTGTTGAAGTTCTTTTTTCAGGTGGATGGTTTTCATAGCCACCATAATTGCGAAGCTGCTAGATTATAAGGCTCCCATGAAGCTAGGGAGAGGGGTATTAGAATAGTCCAAGTTAAAAAGCCATAAACCCTGCTGTTCTTACTGAAATCCAGCAGTTTTTATTGAATAAAAGCCTCACATATCTTTGCATGTCTTTGGTTAATTTACAAAGTTCTAAAACATGTCAATATCTGCTAGTGTTTTTGTTGCTTTTATGGAGGATAAGGTTTATGCAGGTCTTCTCCCTGTCATTCCAGACTTCCCACCACTATCCAAGCCTTTTGTATTTCTTTTATTTTAGTAAATATGGGGACCACTTGGCAAGGAACTGTGGGGTGCCTCTAGGAGCTGAGAGTATCCCCCAGTTGATAGCCAGCAAGAAAGTCCTAAAGCCACAGAGAAAGGAATCTGTCAACAGCCAGTTAGCTTGGAAGAGGACCCCGAGCCTTAGATGAAAATTGTAGCCTGCTTTAGACCTAGAGCAGAGGACCCAGCTAACCTGTTCCCAGATCCTGACCCTTGTCCTTCTTATTCCTAACATGTTCCTTTCCTGGCCAAGGCCCCAGTTTAGAACACACAGACATTTATCCTTTAAGGATCCATGGAAACCAGGAGTCTTGCATTCTTAGTAGGTTTTGGGAATTGTTCATTTGGTGAGGAAAGAATGTTTTTCAGAGTAGCACTTATCATGTCCCACCTGAGTACGGTGGCTTCACATAATTTGTAGAGGCCTAAAGAAATTACTCTAGTTAAGGGATCATTGTTCCTCAGCATCAACTAAGGGCTGTAGGGATTTTAGAAGCCATTTCCATGTTATTCTAACACAGGCATTGAAGGGTATAAACAGACATTGAAGGGCATACACAACTCTAAATAGTCCACATCCCCAGTCACACTCTGCTTTGTGTACTGAAATCCAATAGGAGCCCCTGTGATATCTCATATTCTCAAAAGCTCACAGGACAGATGAAGACTTCTGTTAATTAGCAGTCATGGATGGCTGGTGATAACCCATCCCAGTTAATCTCACAATCATAAGGACCATTGCCTTCATTCCCAGTAGAATGTGTCTTGTATTCATGCGTACTGTATATGAGATAGCCTCCTTCTGGCCAGGAAAGGTACAGAAAGAATCCCAGGACTTTCAAACTTTGCCAGCCTTCCACAAATAGGTATGTTTTCACTCATTTGTAGGCATGCTCAGTTCTTTTTTTAAAAAAATTTAAATTCTTTATTGTTTAAAGTATTACATATGTCTCCTTTTTCCCCCATTGACTTCTTCCCAGCAGCTCCCACCCCGCCCCGCTAGCACATGCCCTCACCCACCTACTGTCTGTGTCCATTGGTTGTGCTTATATGCACACATACAAGTCCTTTGGTTGACCTCTTACCCCCTTCTCCACCCCTCCCCTGCCTTCCCTCAGAGGTTTAATGGTCTGTTCGATACTTCTCTGTCTCTAGATGTATTTTCGTTCATCAATTTATGTTGTTCATTATAGTCCACAAATGAGCGAGATCATGTGATATTTATCTTTTTCTGGTTGGCTTATTTCGCTTAGCACCATGCTCTCCATGTCCATTCATGCTGTTGTGAATGGTAAGAGTTCCTTCTTTTTTACAGCAGCATAGTATACCATTGTATAGATGTACCAGTTTTTTAATCCACTCATCTGCTGATGTACAAAATGTTTTTTAAATTTTTATTATTGCAACTTTCTTTTTTTTTCTTTTTTTTTTTTTCCCAGGG
>NW_006295980.1:257772-262631 GCF_000327345.1 Myotis davidii
CCACTTCACGAGGGTTCCTTTTTCTCCGCATCCTCACCAGCACTTGTCATTTGTTGATTTGTTGATGATAGCCATTCTGACAGGTGTGAGAGGGTACCTCATTGTTGTTTTGATTTGCTCAGTTCTCTTGGATGATTAGTGACTTTGAACATGTTTTCATATGTCTCTTGGCCTTCTGTATGTCCTCTTTTGAAAGGTGGTCCTTTGCCCATTTTTTTGATTGGGTTGTTTATCTTCCTTTTGTTAAGTTGTATGAGTTCCCTGTAAATGTTGGAGATTAAACTCTTATCGGAGATAACATTGGCAAATATATTCTCCCATGCAGTGGGCTCTCTTGTTGTTTTGTTGGTGGTTTCTTTTGCTCTACAGAAGCTTTTTATTTTGATGTAGTCCTATTTGTTTATTTTCTCCTTAGTTTCCATTGTCCTAGGAGCTGTATCAGTAGGAATACTCAGTTCTTTAACATAAATCGTTCATCTCCAGCAAATCATGTCCAAAAATGTCAAGTCATTTAAAAATGTAGGATGCTCCTCTGATACATACCTATATCCAATTTGTGCTGAGAAAAATATAACTTGGTACTAGGCATGAGGTTTCTCTCCAGCCTCTCCTTTTACTCAGTGAGTTCAGAAGTCCTACGGCAAAGATAGCATGACTCAGATATATACATTTGATAGACTGAAGTCCAGGAGGAGGGAATAAGTTCTGGGATGTGTTTTCTTCCCTCCTCATCTTCATCTGCTGGTAGACTGTTGCATGTCACATGTGTATGGAATAGCAAATTTCAAACCATGTGCAGCAGCACACTAGTGTGCTGCAAGAATTTTTAAAACTTGCAATACCTATTTAGTCAGGGACATTGACCCCTTTTCCTTTAGGTTGGCAAATAAGAAAATTACAACAGCCAACACAACAATAGCCATCCGGTGTGAATGAATAAAAATTATACCTAATTTTTGTCAGATCGGTGAAAAATATATTGGTGTGCCACATAATTTTAGTAAGTATGTGTGCCATGAGATGAAAAAGATTGAAAATTTCTGGTATGGAGAATCCAGTTAAATAAATAGTGCGAGCTGGCAACAGGGTACCAGGACTTTACAGAGAAATCCAGTGCTGCAGTCCTGGGTCAGGACATACCACAGCCACCATAAGGCACTACTCCTTGTTTTACCCAGGCCAGTGTGGCCCAAGACAAGGCCTACATTGAGCATTTCCAGCCCCAATGTGAGTGGTTCTGAGATCAGAAGCCAGGAAGCTAAGGCTTTTTATTTGAGTTTCACAGTGTATATATTATGTTTTAAAATGTTTTATTTTTTTTAGAAGAAATAGGCTGAAATGTTTGTTATGGGTGGAAGCTGCACTGCCTGACAGCCCTAGCTTCAGCAGAAGCAATAGAGTCCAAATGCTACTCTAACGAAGAAGCAGGAGAAGTGGACAGCAGTCACCATGTTGCTCATTCTAGTTCTTGCCAGAAATTGGAATCCCAGCCTTGAACTCCAACCAACCTGAGGACCTCCCAATGTCAAATGCCTATCCTCCTAGACTTTTACTCATTAGGTTTTCAGACTCATCAAAAACAGTTTCTAGCAACAACTAGACTGAGCAATGTGTTGGGAAGAGGGAGTAATGGGGCAAATTTTGACCCCAGTTCTGGAGGAACTTGATATTTCTGCCACTTAGCACTTGTATAATGAGACTGGAAATGGGGGTGAGGTTGTAAATTGTATTTAGATTCAGAGACATAAGACAGGGGCCCCATTATAGGCACTAGTCCAGTGATGGCGAACCTTTCGAGCTCTGCGTGTCAGTATTTTGAAAAACCCTAACTTAACTCTGGTGCTGTGTCACATACAGAATTTTTTTGATATTTGAAACCATAGTAAAACAAAGATTTATATTTTTGATATTTATTTTATATATTTAAATGCCATTTAACAAAGAAAAATCAACCAAAAAATGAGTTCGCGTGTCACCTCTGACACGCGTGTCATAAGTTCGCCATCACTGCACTAGGCATAAGGCTGGGGCTTGCCCCAGAAACAAAGCACGAACCTGGCCTCAGGATCCAGAAGAGGATTTGTCACAGGGTGCAGGTGGCAAGACTAAGGTAGAAATGCCTAGGCTGAAAGTCAGGCAACCTGGTTACTAACTGTGGCTCTCCCACCCACTAGTGGTATGGCTTTGGGCATATAATTGTGAGCCTTCCTTAGTTCTTTTGCAAAATAAAGAAGTTCACTTATGTCAACCTCTGGAGCCTCAAGCTACCACAGAGCTTTGCTTCTTAAACTCTAATGTGCACTTGAATCATTGGGGTATCTTGTCAAAATGCAGATTCTGATTCAGTAGGTCTGTGATGGGGGCTTCAGACTAACAAGCTCCCAGGTGATGCTGCTGCTGCTGGTCCCCGGACCTTACTTTGAGCAAAAAAGCAAGCATAGAGGACTACAGAATAGCTCAAGGGCTCTCTCTGCTGGTGTGGATGGAAGGCCAGAGGCAGGATTCTAGTCATCATCCCCTCCCCAGCAATAGCCAGAGCAGCTAGACTTCTATTTGTTTTGCATAGTAGGGTTCCACCTAAGTTTTTTTTTGAAAAGTAAAAGGAGTCCCTTTGTTTATTTTTTAAAAGAGATTGAGAATCATTGGGTTACAACCCTTTTGAGGAAGGAGATATTTTAACCTATTTTTATTATGGAAATTTTCAAACATACACTGAATTCAAAAGAAAAATATAAAAAACTCACATACCTATTTCCCAGCATCAACGAGTACCACCATTTTGTCCATCTCATTTCATATCTAATTGATAGGAACTTAAAAGACCAGAGCAGCCCTAGTTCTGGTGTATGGCCTCAGGCTCTGTTGAGTGAAACAACCCCTGTGATGGCTGACTCAATATTTATTTCTGCTTTAATGAGCCTGAGTTTGGACAATATGAACTGAAACTTGTTTTCTTTTTTTCCAGTTTATTTTTGTTGTTTGTCTTTATTTGTCTTTGAACTGCAACTTCTGAAGGACAGATTCCCAGAATTAAGCTGCTATCATATTGAGCAAAAAGGCAAAGACAAAGACCACCAAGAAGTGCCATTGCACACAATAACCAATGAAAGTGTTTGCCAGGTTTGGCTAGCCACAGATTCAGGAGATAAAGGAGGCCTTCAATATGATTTATCAGAACAGAGATGGTTTAGCAGGCAAGGAACATTTACATTGCATGCTTGCTTTTCTAGGGAAGTATCCAGCTAATGCATACTTCAATCCCAGGACCCACAAATGTTACCTCTCTCCAGTGTTTGGTGAAAAGTTAAATGACACAGATCCAGAAGATGTCATTAGAAATACTTTTGCTTGCTTTGATGAGGAAGCAACAGGCACCACTTAGGAAGATTATCTGAGCTGGTAACAACAATGGGAGGTCAGTTTTTAGATCAGGAAGTAGATAAACTATATATAACTTTTGTCTATATATATAGACAAAAAGGGAAATTTCAATACATTGAATTCATGTACATCCTTAAACATGGAGCAAAAGACAATGATCATTGAAAAAACTTTAACTAAAAAATTCCAATTACCATGTCTTACCCTATTTTATTTCCCAGACACTTATTCCATCCTCATAGAATGTGTTGAATGTGACTTAATTTTATAGCTTTGACATTTTTGGGGTGCATTTTTTCCAGATCTTTCTGACACGTAGCGCTTGTATGAGACTGGAAATGGGGGAGAGGTTGTAAATTGTATTGAAAAAGAGATCGTAAATAAAAATCAACAGATGTGAAAGCCCAGGAAAATATATCTGTATTTCTTGTTTTGCTGATTTTTTACATTTTTATATAATGAAAATAATAAGTTGAAATAAATATTATTTGGACACAAATCGACTATAATGGCAAGTTAAACAGAAGTGGCAACCCTAGCCAGTTCCTGAGGCAGCCAGGGCCCTGCTAGTTACCCCCTGAGTCCGTTCCTTTCCCCATACAATTCCCCTCTGTAATATTTATGGCCCTGCAACAGGAGAGCATAGGTCTGCAGAGTGAAGGGTCCCAGGTTTTATTCCACCAAAGGCACATGCCTAGGTTGCAGACTCAATCCCCAGTAGGGGGCGTACAGGAGGCAGCTGATCAATGATTCACTGTCATCATTGATGTCTCTATCTCTCTCTCCCTCTCCCTTCCTCTCTGAAATCAATAAAATTATATATTTTAAAAAAACAAAAGTGGCAGTTGGAGATAGTGCTTTTTCAGGTTTTCAAGTCCATATAATTCAGATTTCAGGGTAAAATTGATTTTTTAACATAAAAGAACAGTGTCTTTCAAAACTTTTAAGCACATTTTAACATTATTACACAGAAAAAACTTGTTATGCCTTTTTTTCTCATGCTTTTAGTAAGTCAGATGTTTAAACTACTGAATGATAAATATAAAATGTATCTGAGAAAACATTATACATTTTATTGATCTAAGATTCTAAGAAGGTGCAAAATTTTGAACATGTACTGTGTGAGGCATTGCACATATATGATTTTTGTTGAATCCTCCCAACATGCCTGTAAAGTAGATTTGTTTTAGCCCTGTATTTTATTTATTTATTTATTTATTTATTTATCTTTAATTTCTTTATTGGTTAAGGTATTACAAATGTGTCTTTATCCCCCCATTAACCCCCAACCTCCCCCCCGACTCATGCTCTCATCCCCCTGTTGTCTGTGTCCATTGGTTTGGCTTATATGTATGCATACAAGTCCTTTGGTTGATTAATGGGGGGATGAGGACACATTTGCAATACCTTAACCAATAAAGAAATTTAAAAAAAAATGTTTGCCGAAGCCGGTTTGGCTCAGTGGATAGAGCGTCGGC
>NW_006295980.1:265081-267740 GCF_000327345.1 Myotis davidii
TGGTTTTTTTTTTTTTTTTACAATTCTTTGTATTTCTGGGGGTCGGTTGTTACTTCACCTCTTTCATTTCTGATTTTGTTTATTTGGATCCTCTCTCTTTGCTTCTTGGTGAGCCTGGCTAGAGGCTCATCAATCTTGTTTATCCTTTCAAAGAACCAGCTCTTGGTTTCATTGATCTTTTGTATTGTTTTTTTGGTCTCTATGTCATTTATTTCTGCTCTGATCTTTATTATCTCCTTCCTTCTGCTCACTCTATAGCCCTGTATTTTAAATAGAGGACCTGAGCTTTGAGTAGTTGAGTAATTGACCAGAGTCACTATTAGTAAAAATGAGTTGTCATTCCATCCTTGAGCACCTAGCTTCAGAGCTTATAGTGCTGGAACTGCTGTGCTATCTCTATGAAAAGCCCAAAATGCCTAAAAGAGTCAAGATATTTCCACTACATTATAATACAACTCTGTAGTCACTATTGAAATTTAAAATAATTGGGGTAATTGATTATTTGAGTAGAATTTCAGAAAATTCTATCTCTGATTAAAAAAAATAGAACACAAAAGATTAGAAACAATACTATTGCATGTTTGAAGGCACTTCATGTAGTACAGACTCTAGGGAAGGACTAAAAATAGCATTGATAAGGTTGCTACAAGTTTATTTAAAATTCTCAAGGACAAGCAATTTGAGAAATAGGAGATAAACTTTTAAAGAATGAAAAACTCCATTTAAAAAAGTTTTCCAACATCATTCAATAACTATTACCTCTTCTAATAGTTTTGTATTGGTATTTTTACCTACTCAAAATCAATGCATTTACATAATATTTAGTATTTATGCTTTACAGCTTGGTGCAATGGACAAATCTCTATTTGCTATCACTTTTTCTGGGCTTCTTTTTCATCATCTTTCCATTCTTGTGGTCTAGTACAGTGCTTTGTAGTTCATAAGAGCTTTCACTTTCATTTATTATCTAATTCTCACAGCCCATGAGGTAAGTAGTGCTTAAGTAAAGCTGAAGTTTAGAAAAGCTGAAGCACTTATCTAAAATTCCTCCAGGACAAGAATCCATACCTGGGTCCTTTTTCCATTTCCAAGCTTAAAGACACTATAAAGTATAAGAAAACCAGGTGGATTATCACTGTATGTTCAAGAAAAGAGGGAAAAAATAGTCCAATTATCTTGATAGTTTTAAACCAATATTTACCAGCTTCCTGTTATGTGCCAGGCACTGTTCTAAGTGTTGGAGATAACTGAAGTGTGTGTGGCGGGGGAAGGGGCAGGACAGACAAGGATGCTGCCCTCCTGGGATTCACATTCTCTAATGAGGGACAAATAATCAATAAGTAAGCATGGCAGAGGGTGGTCAGGAATGGCCACTTTGAGATGGTACGTTAAGCTAAGGTCTGAACGACAAGGAGGAGGTCCCATGAGATGATCAGGGTGATGCTTTCTATTAAAAAGGGATGGCATCTCCCAAGGCACATGTGGCAGGATCATTGGGAGAGCACAAGAGAACAACACAAAGATAGTATTTGCAGCATAGTCTATGTGCAGAATCATGGGACTTTAGGTAGGGAAGAAACATGTTTTATTTTTTTAAAAAACTCAACCTTGATGTGTGTATAGAATGGAGGGGCAAAGATAGAAGCAAGTCTTCCAGTTAGGATGTTGTTGCTGTCTTCCAGGAAAGACATGAGGACAGCTTGCACTCACGAAGTGGTTGAGAAAGTGGCTATAAAATGCTCATACTTGCCATACCTATTTCTTCCCCTCCAACTATGCCTCATTACCATCTTTGTGGCATACTTTTAACTGCATTTATTCTATTGCTCTACGTAAAGCCAGTTTTGAGATTGGGGAGAAAAAAGCTTTCAAAATTACAACCAAGAAAACTTAGTTCTTTCTTGAATGCCTTATGTTAACCTGGCATCAGCCATTCTGATTCATCTCTATTGTCTCTAAAAAGCATTGTGGAATCCAGTACTATAAGGTGCCTAGGCCAGGGCCTGTTCCTCTTCAGTGTCCAATAATATTATTAGTGATGACAATGAAACCAAACCAAATCAAACAAAAAGCAACAACAAAAAAACCATAGATTATGTTTGGTCCCTAAAATGCTGGGATTCAAAATTCTTTCCACTATAAACAAGCCACACCACAGAGCCTCGCGGCTGGACTGAACCAACAAGTGGGGAATAAGTGTGCCTGCTTAGAAGACGTCTCAGAAAGCAAGGACAGGAAACTGTGCAAAGCATTACAAGGCCTGCTTCAACCTGGCAGGGGGAAACAGCCAACTCACAGGAAGAAACGGTGGGGGCAGGAATGTGGCCTAGCTCTTGTCCTTCATTTGTCTGCCTCAGAGGCACCCTCCTGGAGAAGGTTGCTCTGTGGCTGTGAGAGGCCAAAGGTTCAGGCACACTAAGATGCTGTGTGTCTCCAGCAAAGCTGGGGGCCAGCAGAGGAAGGCTGGGAGCTTCAGGGAGGCTCAATGCGGATTTAGGCTGTAGTACAATCATCAAAGTCATGACTGTCTATTCCAAATTGAGAAAAATGTTGATGGATAGAATGTCCTGTTTTATGCCACTGTCCCGTCCCCCCTGCCCTGGTATATCTGCTACCAGATCAGTTTAACTGAGGGTGAGAGCTTGTGAGAAATAGATGA
>NW_006295980.1:268026-274042 GCF_000327345.1 Myotis davidii
TGTGCATATTTTCACCCATTCCTCACAGGACCTCTCAAGCACTCATCATTGTGCATGTGAAGACAGTGAAGCTCAGACAGTCTGGGACCTGGCCATCGTCACCCTGCTCATGACCTGGAGAGCCAGGGTTCAACCACAGTTGTTTCCCTCTCCCAAGCCCGCTGAAACCGCATTTTCCCAAGTTTAAAGATGGACTGACCATGTCCCAGTATTACTGGTGTTCTGAAAGGACCCTGACTTATGGAGGGGCCTTTCTCCGAGGTTGTATCTGCAAACCACTGCTGTAACACACAGAAACACATATCAGTTCAGAGGTTCTTATTTGTTCAAGTGCGCGCAACACGTAGAACTTTTGAAGACCTGTATCTCCCCTTCTCCTGCTTTGGTCAATTACAGGAAGCTGACTGTCTAAGAGGGGTGAAATGCCCCTTCCTGCAGCCCCAGTCTGGCCTGCGCCAGTGGAGCGTCGCCACCTACTGGCTGTTCCCTTGAACTACATCAGAAAGCCTTCTTATTTGTTCAAGAGCTCGCACCACGTAGAACTTTTGAAGACCTATATCTCCCCTTCTCCTGCTTTGGTCAATTACAGGAAGCTGACTGTCTAAGAGGGGTGAAATGCCCCTTCCTGCAGCCCCAGTCTGGCCTGCGCCAGTGGAGCGTCGCCACCTACTGGCTGTTCCCTTGAACTACATCAGAAAGCCTAAGTATAGCTCAGAGCCCCAGTCACCTGGACACAGCAGGTGTTGGTAAAGGGAAGAGAAGAAAGAGAAGGAAGGTCCTTGGGCTCAGGAAGAGAGTGGGGGAGTGGAGCCTCTGCTTTAGCAATTTCACTTGATTCTTAGGTTGATATGGTCTAATTTTATTCCTTGACATCAAAGAAATGCTGGCCCAGCACTGCATCCTCGAACTGAAGTAACAAGCAAGTGACATGTTATTATGGTTTTGTCTCTTACATATATGTTATGATTTTATTGTATACTAGAGGCCCGGTGCACAAAAATTTGTGCACTCGGGGGAGAGAGGGGTCCCTCAGCCCGGCCTGTGCCCTCTCGCAGCCTGGGACTCCTCGGGAGATAACGACCTGCTGGCTTAGGCCTGCTCCAGGGTGGCAGAGGGCAGGCCCAATCCCTAGGTGCAGCTCCTGGTCGCGCTCATAGTAGGGCCGATTGGGGAGTTGGGGCGCCTTCCCCTGTCATGCACAGAGAAGGGCAGATTGGGAGGTTGTGATGTCACCCTCAGTCATGCTCAGGGTAGGGCCGATTGGGGGGTTGGGGCACCGCCCCCTGTCACACTCAGGGCAGGGTTGATAGGGAGGTTATGGCTCTACCCCATCACACACAGAGCAGGGCCCGTGGGGGGCGGTTGGGGCGCTGCCCTCTGTCACCCACAGAGCAGGGCCAATCAGGGGGTTGGGGCGCCTTCTCCTGTCACGAACAGATTAGGGCAGATAGGGAGGTTGTGGCCCCGCCCCCTGTCACACACAGAGCCGCAGGGCGATCAGGGGGTTTGGGCACTGCCCCCTGTCAAGCAGGTTTCTGGGCTTTTGTTTAGCTTCTATATTTGAAACACAGTTGCTTAGAGTTGCAACTCAGAGGCCGGCAGCGGCAGGCGGGGAATGTTGGAGTCCTCTGTCACTAAAGCAAGCAAGCCTCATGTTCGCTTTAAGCTGCCTGGCTGCCGGCCGCCTTCTTGGCTGGCAGTTAATTTGCATATTGCCCTGATTAGCCAATGGGAAGGGTAGAGGTTGTACACTAATTACCATGTTTCTCTTTTATTAGATAGGATGATGTGAAATAAGGATCATGTTTTGTTTTCAAAGATATGCTTTTCCATTGTTTCTAATACTATTTGTTGAAAATAATCTTCCTCTATTGGATTGCCTTAACTTCTCTGTCAAAAGTCAATTGTATTTATAATTGTGAAGATATTCTCAACTCTCTGTGTTGTGTTCCATTGATCTCCATTTTAATGAAACACCACCATGCTCAGATTATTGCTGTTCAACAGTAAATCTTGGCACTAGGTAGTGTAAATCCTGCAACTTTATACTTTTTCAAAAGTGTTTTCCCTATCCTCAGCCTTTTACATTTCTACATAAACTAGGGGCCCAGTGCACAGATTCATGCACCTTGAAAGAAACTGTGGGCCACGAGGCTGTGGTGGGCACAGGGGTGGGTTTCTGCCCATCCTCCACACCCCTGCCTGACCCCTCCTGCTGCAGCCCCAGACCCCTGTCTGCCTGCAGCCCCCACTCCCGCCACTGCTGCTCCTACCTGCTGATGGCATTGGCCCTGCTTGTACCAGCTGACAGTGCAGAGCGGTGGCACCAACAGCAGGTGAGAGGGGGCTGGCAACGTCACCAGGTGCAAGTGGCAGTTGCTGCCCTGATCGCCCCTCAGAAGCAGGAGGAAGTGGAGAAGCCCTGAGGGGTGATTGGGGCCAGGGCCGGGCACTGGCATTGGGTGCAAGTGGCAGCTCTGGCACTGGCAGTGGGTGTGAGTGGGGCTGACACCAGCAACAGGTGAGAACACCGGGCGGGACAGCAGCACACAGGAGCAAAGAATATTTGGTAACCACCAGAGGATCACCCCTATGACAACAACTGGCGCCCCACCTTGGTCAGGCACCCCCGCTCACCTGCTCCACCATCCCGCCACAGCCAACGCCCACCATGTTATGCATGCGCCCGCTGGTGGACAGCACACATCATAGCAACCAGTTGTTTGGTTTTCCGCAGTTCAATCTATTTGCATATTAGGGTTTTTTATATATAGGTGTTTGAATTATCTGTCTGTTTTTTTAAACGAAGTCCTGCTATGACTTTATTGGTAGGCACTGAATCTCTAGATCAGTTTGGTAGAGTTGACAGTTAGAAATATTGAGTCTTCAAATCTGTGAGCATAGTATGTATATCTCTTCATTTATTTATGTATGTATATATTCTTTAATTTCTTTTGTAGCTTTCAGTGTACAGATCTCGTATATCTTTTACAAATTTATCCCTAAGTACTTAATATTTCTACAAAGAAGATATACAAATGGCCAACAAGCAAATGAAAAGATATTCAATATCGTTAATCATTAGGTAAGTGCAAAGTAAAGATATAATGAGACCACTTCACACTCACTAGGATAGCTATAATTTTAAAAAATGAAAATAGCAACTGTTAGAGGGGATGTGTAAAACTGGATCCATCAAACGTTACTAGCAAGAATGAGAAATGGTGCAGCCTTTATGTAAAACAACTTGATGGTTCCTCAATAAGTTAAACATGGAATTGCCATGTAATATAGTAATTCCACTCCTCAATATAAATCCAAAAATTTGAAATCAGGTGTTTAAACAAAACTTGTACATGAATAGTAGCACTATTTAAAATGTCCAAAAGGTGCCGTAACCGGTTTGGCTCAGTGGATAGAGCGTCAGCCTGCGGACTTAAAGGTCCTTGGTTCGATTCTGGTCAAGGGCATGTACCTTGGTTGCGGGCACATCTCCAGTAGGGAGTGTGCAGGAGGCAGCTGATCGATGTTTCTCTCTCATCGATGTTTCTAACTGTCTCTCTCCCTTCCTCTCTGTAAAAAATCAATAAAAGATATTAAAAATAAATAAATAAAATGTCCAAAATGTACAAACAACACAAATGTCCACCAACATATGAATGGATACACAAATGTGGTATATTCATACAATGGAATATAATTCAGCCATAAAAAATGAACGAAATAGTGATATATGCATCAATGTAGATGAACCTCCAAAACATTATGCTAAGTCAAAGAAGCCAGATATAAAAGGCCAAATATCATATGACTCCATTTTTATGAAATATCCAGAATAAGCATAAACTTAAAGACAGAAAGTATGTTTATGTTTTCCAAGGGCTGGGGTAGGGAATTAATGGAGAGTGACCATTTAATGGGTATGGAATTTATATTTGGGGTGATTGAAATATTCTGGAATTAGGTAGTGGTTATGGTTGCACTCTACTTCATGCCACTGAATTATATACTTAAAAATGGTTAAATGGCAATTTTTATATGTATTTTGCCACAATAAAAATCAAGGATTTTATAGTGTCTCAAACTGTTTCATTGATCTATATACCTATCCTGCACTAATACCACATTGTGTTAATTACTGCAGTTTTATAGTAAGTTTTGAAATAGGTATAAGTTTTCAACTTAATTTTGTTTTTCAAAATATTTTGGCTATTTAAGGTAATATACATTTCCACATACATTTTAGGATCAGCTTGTCAATTTCTATAGAAAAGTAAGCTGAGATATTGATAGATGTTGTGACAACATACAGATAAATTTGGGGAAGATTGCCATCTTGACAATATTGAGTTACCCAATCCATGAAATGTCCTTGTTAATAGCTTATTTAAATCTTCCTAGAAATGTTTTGTAGTTTTTAGTATTCAGGTTTTGTGCATAGTTTATAATACTTATGCCTAAGTGTTTTATTCTTTTTTTAAAGAATCGCTTACTGATTTGTAGTGAGAGAGAGGAAGGGAGAAGAGAGAAACATGGATGTGAAAGCGTAACATCAATCTGCTGCCTCCTGCACGCACCCTACCAGGGATGCGCCCTCAATCTGTGTTTGTGCCCTGACCCAGAATCAAACCAGCAACCTTTCAATGCATGGGATGACACCCAACCAACTGGGCCACATAAGTGTTTTATTCTTTATAAGGCTATTGTGACAAATTATTTTCTTAATTTCATTTTTGGAATTTTTGTCACCAGTATACAGAAATAAAATCAACATTTTACTATTGATCATGTGCTTCCTGGCCTTGCTAAATTTCTTTATGGATCTAGCAGCTTTTTTGTGTACGTGCATTTCTTGGGATTTTCTACATATAGGATCATCTGTGAATAAAGAAATTTTTATTTATTCCTTTTCAATAAGAATGGTTTTATTTTAGTGGATGGGGGCACTTATTCCACTGGCTAGAACCTCCAAAACAATGCTGAATAGAAAAGGTGAAAGTGGACATCCTGCATAGTTCCCAATATTAGGGAAAATATTCATTCTTTCACCATTAATTATTATGCACACTGGGAGTTTATGTAGACAATTTTTATTAGGTTGAGGACATTCCTTTCTAGTCTAAATTTATTGAACATTTTTTTATAATGAGTGGGTGTTGGATTATGTCAAATATGTTTTCTGTCAAATCTGTTTTATACATTTATTGCAATGGACATCTCCGTCTCCCCTCCTGCCCCCGGCAGTAATAATGTAGATAAAGGTGTGTTGTTTCCACCATTTGGCCATTTTGAATAATGACACTGTGTACATTCATGTACAAGTTTTATTTGAAAACCTAATTTCATTTTGGGGGTGCATATCTAAGAGGGGAATTACTAGATCACACGGTAAGTCTAAGTTTAACTTATTGAGAAATCATATTTATTGATTTTCAGATGTTAAACTAACTTTGAACCTGGGCTAAATTCCACTTGGTTATGGTATGTATCTCTAAGGTGTTTGCACCAGGTCTTGCCTGGTCTCTCTACTTTGCATTCGAGAATGCTGTCTATGAGGCAGAAAAAACGGAATCCTAGTGTTGGTGGTGTGGAGCGACCAGCCTCTTCTAGGGTTGCAGCCCTGCTTAAAAAGCTGCACCTCCCATCCTCTCAGTGACCTTACAGAGAAACCCCTCTATCTCCTGAAGCGCAGACAGGGCCCAGACCCCAGCCCACTGACCACCATATTTGTGCCTTTCCCAATGATGGGAGGAGCCAAGACAGCCCTGGCCACTACCCATTAGTGGCCCAGGGTCCCACCCTCCTGCTGCACCCTCATTGGCCAGACCTTGATGGTCACAGACCCTGCAGGAGAGGCACTAAGAGGTAGGGAGTGTGCATTGGGTTTTCTGGTGATTAGATCAAAGTTGTGCATTATTTGGAAGAATGCCTCAGAGATGATGCTCCTCAGTGCGTGATCTCAGGGAGTACATGATATCACTCTGTGTGACTAGGCTGCAGAGAATATTAACATGGT
>NW_006295980.1:274572-277319 GCF_000327345.1 Myotis davidii
GATCCAAGTCCCATTGTCTTGCTGTCTGGGGGCCATTCCCAGCTCCTGAAGCTACCAGATTTCTTGGCTCCTGGTCCCTTCCTCCATCTTCAAAGTCAACAGTGGTGGTTTGAGTCTTTCTCACATGGCATTTCTCTAACCCACTCTTCTCTTTCTTCCACTTTTATCAGTTTATGTGATGAGATAATCCAGGACAATCTCTCTATTTTATGGTCAACTGATTAGAAACCATATAGTGTCATCTGAAACTTTAATTCCTTGTAGCAAAGTATTCTCAAATTCTGGTATTGAGACACAGGCATCTTTGAGGGACCATTATTCTCTCTCCTACAGTCTCCTTTTTTGTTAGTGTGTATGGCATGTCACATGATTGATTTTTAATTGATAAAACAATCTTGCTTTCCTGGGATAAACTTCATTTAATTGCAGTGTGCTATATTTCAATATGCTGCTAGATTAGGCAAATGAATAAATAATTTGTGCCTTATTGATACAATGGAATTCAGTGGACTATTTGAAGCCAAGAGGATGAGTCATATATCTGTTGCCCCTCAAAGGGCAGGGGACGTATTTATCTTGCTCACCTTTATATTCTAAAAACCTACCCCAAATACGACACTGAGTTGATGACTCAGTGGACAATTTGAAGCTTCATATTTTTGGTCGGAATCTGGAAAAACATGAGAATATTTTCTGTGGTCATCACATCTGGGCCTTAAGGGCATTCATAATTTTAATCCTCAAAAAACTCCTGTCAGACAAGTTGTGGTATTATCAAGTTCATTTTACAGCTGTGTCAAGGAGACACAACCAGGGAAGGGAGGGCAGAAGGCTAGTCTCACCCAGTCCATGAGCCCTGCAGTTATTCCTGACCTCTGTACTCCAACCCCTAAGGGGTTTTCTCCCATGGGAGTAAATTCACAGTGTGCTCAGGCTGGCAGTTTGGAAGTGATTCCTCTTTGGTGAGCATTCCTCTCCCAGCAGTGACCTGGCCTTCCTGGTGTCAGAGTCTCCAAGCTGCTTCTCCGCCAATAGAGTTTGAACCCCTGCAGAGATGGCTGAGTCTTAGCAGTTTGTTCCTAATTGGTATGTCACTGAGGGTAGGATGGTGGTCTGGTTCCTGCCCCAAAAAGGTGTGAAGGTGGCCTAGTGAAAGCCAGGGCCAGTGAGAGGAGTGAATTAGAGTATAATGAAAAGGCTACCCAGCAGGGTCAAAGTGTATACACAAGGACTGTGCAAATAAGCAAATATATTGAGGACACTGGGAAGTTGGGTTCTCCTGCCAGAAGACATGGAAAGGTAAAAAGTGAAAAAAACCTGGTGTGATCCCTGTGTTGTTGGACTGGCACTGAAGATGCTGCTGTAACCTCATGGTTTTCAACAAATACAGAAATAAGATTTTGGCTTCTAAACATGATGGTCTCCAATAAGAAGGACCAGGAATCCTTGGAGAAATGGCTGAGTAAATAGCATTTTCAATTTCCAACAAAACAAATCAAAGAATCATGCATTAAGCATGTCCACGAGGGGCTGTTTATACTGATAAAATATATCTATTAGGAAGATATATAGTCAAAATTTTATGCATCCCCCAACCTCGATGAATATGGAGGACAAGGGGAGAGTGAATGGAGACAGACCAGTCAGATTGGTGGGGGACAGGTTAAATTAGCTAGGGAACTAACATTTGCGGCTTGTCGGGTGATTGCGAGAATCTTAAAGCTTGTATAGATCCCTAACTGGTTCAGTCACTCTATTGTCCAGATGGTCTCAACACCTCACTCTCTCAAGGCTCTGTCTTTGAAACAGCTCTGCCTATGGGGATGGGAGGCAGAATGTACAACCCAAGGACAAGGGTGAGGGTAAAGGGCCTAATTGTCCAGGTCCAGCTCAAGGGTCAACTGGAGGTCACATCCTCTCAATGACCTCCTCCAGCAGATGGCTGTGGAATTATAATAAAACTAGAGGCCTGGTGCATGGATTCATACAGTGGTGAGGTCCCTTGGCCTGGCCTACAGGGATTGGGTCAAAACTAGCTCTCCAAAATCTGCCGAGGGATCCCGGATTGTGACTGCGAGAGGATGGTTCTCAGGTGATGCACCCTGGAATTGGGCTCTCTCCTCTCTGGTTCCGGGTGGGTCACCTGAGAACCACAGCTGCCAAGTCACTGCAGCTCTGCAGCTCCTGCATTGAGCATCTGCCCCCTGGTGATCAGTGCACGTCATAGCTACCATTTGGAGCATCTGCCTCCTGGTGGTCATTGCATGTCATAGCTACTGGTCGGATGGTTGAATGGTCAAGGGTCACTTAGGCTTATATATATATAGATATAGATATATATGCCTATATATCTCTATCTCTATCTCTATCTACATAGAGATAGAGATAGAGATATATAGATATAGATATAGATATAGATAGATATAGATATAGATATAGATATAGATAGATACAGAATGCTGATTGTAGATTTTATGTCAAGATCATGGCCAGGCATGATAAAGGTTATACTTTCCTAACTCACACTCTGTGTTTCTTACTACATCCTTAGCTATTTTATATATTAAAAAGCTAATATGCTAAGGGTCTGATCATCCAGTCCTCCGTTCAACCAATCAAAGCGTGATATGCTAAAGATATGCTAAGGACTGCTCAACCCCTTGCTATGACGTGCACTGACCACCAGGGGGCAGACACTCTGACCGGTAGGTTAGCTTGCTGCTGGAGTCCAGCCGATCGGGACTGAG
>NW_006295980.1:281153-283461 GCF_000327345.1 Myotis davidii
CACGGAGGCCACGATGTAGAAGTAGGGGAAGTTCATGCGCAGCCGCCAGGCCAGGTCAAAGAAGGTGAGCAGCGTGCGCGTGAGCCCCTTGCAGAAGGCGCCATAGGAGCCGGGGGCTATGGCCAAGCGCGACAGTCGCACCGCCAGACCAGATAGGGCCGCTGCCGCCGCCGCCACCGACAGAGCCGCTGACACCGCCATGGGCCGGGCAGGCTCAGGCCTCGCTGACCAGCAGAAGCAGGAGCCAAGGGCAGTTGTTCAGGAGGTCTGGAGCGACCCGCCAGCCCTGGAAGCCCTCCTGCCCGGCTCCGCACTTGGTCTCCTCCCTAGCTCCTTTCCAGAGAAAGCTGCAGCAGCTCCTGTCCCTCCTCTGAGGCCCACAGGTAGCCCCGCCTCTTCGCCGGCTCCCTGAGGTGTGGCCACCAGCTTAGCCTCGCCCCCATTTTTAACTGCCTTTGGAGCCTGCAGCCTCAGACAGAGCCTCTGCAGGGAATATAGCCCGGACCAATGGCACTGGCCCTGTTGGCAAGGCCTCCCCAGGACATGGCCCAGTTGGCAAGCCCAGGCTTTTCAGAGCAGAGCCCGAGGGCTTGAGCTAATTAGAAAGCGGTGCTCCCCAGGGATTACTTTTGTGGAAAGCCCTAGAGTAGAGTGGAGGGCAGAATTTCTGGACTGGTATATTGAGTCCTTACTGAAGGCCCACCATTCACTGTCTCCACAGAAAATCTGGCCACCCAACCCATCATTCCTTTGTATAATTAATATTTCTCTAGTACCAATGCACTTTGGCGTTCCAACAAACCCAGAAAATATCCTTTCTGGTACATTTGCTGGTCATGTGCGTTTTTCTTTATTCATGAATTGCCCCGTTGCTCTTACCTTTCACTCCATAGTGATTTCTAAGGATTCCTGTTAGTCTGTTTTTGCCCTGGATATTGCAGGTCTTCTCAGATTTTCATTTGCCCTTTTCATGACTTTTTCTTGCTAGTGGGCTTAAAAGCCCTTTCATAGTTTCATCTCATCTTTATTCTAAACCAAATCCAACCCAAACTCGACCATGTTTTCACGACTATTGAAATGATCGCGCTTCATTATAGTTATGACTTTTAAAAATTTATCTGCAGGAAGTGGATTTAGGAAGAACTCATCCAAGTTTTCAAGAGGAGGGCTGGCCTGAGTATTAAGGCCCTCTCAAAATGTCTGTTCACTGTTGCAAGTGAACATCCCTATGGCATCTGTATAACTGTTTACAGAACTCAGCAGATTCATGTACACTGATTAAGCAATTGTCATACCTACATGGTCAAGGAAAAACAACAAGTTTCAGAGACACTAGATTATTGTGTGTCATCATGTTATCATGATTTTATCAATAACATAACTATGCATGGGTATGAGTGCATAAAAAATACCAGGGCAGATATATCAAATTAGTCAACATTGTTTAACTCTGGTTAAGACAGTAGGAAGGATAACATAACACTTTTTACTGTGTATATCTATGCATATCTACATGTATATAAGTATTACTTGTGTAATTCAATGAAAATATTAATTATTTGAAAAAGGGGCCACAGAAATATAGACTTGAGCCATATAGGAACCCTTTGTTCTATACTGGATCCAGCTTAATTCATTTGCAGTGCCTGTTTTCTCCAAACATTTTTACAATCTCTCCTTGCAATCTCTCATCTCATTTATTTTTAACATTTGATTTTGAAACAATTAGGAACGGGACATCGCAAAAATAATACAAAAAAGACCTTGTGCTTTTCACCTAGCTTACCCAATGGTAACATTTTTCATATATGCAGTATAGTATCAAAACTTGGAAATTGACTTTGGTACATTACTGTTAACTAGACCACAGCTTAATTCAGCATTCACCATTTTTTCTAGCCTGCATTAATTTGTGTGTGTGCATATGTATTGCTCTAGCAATTTTTTCTCATGTCAGGATTTGTAATCACCCCTACAATCAAAATACAAAAATATTTCATCACCACATAAGAACTCCTTTGGGGAGAAACTAAGATGGCGGCATTGGTAATTACCGGGAAATTCCTGCCTCCCACAACAACTTCAAAATACAATGAAAAGACAAAACGGACATCACCCAGAACTACAGGAAGGCTGGCTGAGTGGAAATTCTACAACTAGAAGGAAAGAAAAGCACACTGAGAGCCAGAGGAGGTGCGGAAGTAAAGTGCATATCTACATGTCTGTGTCCGGTAATTTAATTGCTGCAAGCACCTCTGAGGGAAAGCCGACCTCAAGTTCAGAGTTCTGCCTGCTGCCAGACAGTGTC
>NW_006295980.1:285196-313880 GCF_000327345.1 Myotis davidii
ATATTTTAAAAAAGAACTCCTTTGGGCTCTTTTTTCTCACTTAGTCACCCTGTACATATTTTGTTAGAGTTATATCTATTTCATTTTCTCTGGAGTGGCTGCACAAGATAGTATGTGTCTAATTTTGGTTTTCACATGTCCATTGTTAGTATATAGAACTGCAATTTATTTTTCAAATTATATTTTATTGATTTCACAGAGGAAAGGAGAGGGAGAGACAAGACATCGCAAAAATAATACAAAAAAGACCTTGTGCCTTTCACCTAGCTTATCCAATGGTAACATTTTTCATAGATGCAGAGAGAGAGACAGAAACATCAATGTTGATAGAGATTCATTGCTCGGCTGCCTCCTGCATGCCCCACACTAGGGATAAAACCCGCAACCTGGGCATATGCCCTGACCGGAATCGAACCATGACTTTCTGGTTCAGAGGTTGATGCTCAACCACTAAGCCATGCCAGCTGGGCGGTATGCTTCCCATTCTTTTAGATATTTTTAGAGTTGTTTTATGGCTTTAAGAAGAGCATCCCTCTGGAGTGATTCCAGAGGAAGGCAATGTGAGTGATGAAAGAACTGGATCCATGCCTTGTGATGAATGAAATGTTTGTAGTTTAGAGAACAAAGACATAAAAGAGATATGAGATTTCCTTCAATTACTTGAAGGCCTACTATGCTGGAGAGGGATTAAACTATCACAGTACTATTCTGTGGTTTGGAATTTAGGCCAGTTGGCTGAAACTGTCTTTGGCCAATTTAAGGAATGTACAACCTTGAGAAGCAATAAGGCTCCTGTCATTTGTGTATCTTAGCACCACTTGGAAATTATTGGTCAGGGATATTGTTAAATTAAGTTTTCCATGATAGGGTCATTAAACTAGATGACTTGAAAGAACCTTTACAATTCCGGGCTCTTTTGCTTCCAAGTTCACTAATATTTGTGTTCATTATAAAATTAAGTAATTTTATTTTGTAATATATTTGGAAAATGTTTTTTTTTATTTTATTTAATCATTGTTTAAAGTATTACAAATAGTAATACATATGTCTCCTTTTTCCCCCATTGATCTCCCCCTGGAAAAAAAATTTTATAACAAGCATAAAACTATGCTTAAAATGATACCCTGGCCAGTGTGGCTCTGTTGATTTCAGCATCGTCTCATGCACCAAAAAGTTGTGGGGTCGATTCCTGGTCAGGGTACATACCTAGGTTGTGGGTTCCATCCCCAGTAGCTACTTAATGTTTCTCACATCGATGTATCTCTCTCTCTCTCTCTCTCTCTCTCTTTCTCTCTCTCTCTCCCCCTTCTTCTCTCTCTACAATCAGTAAAAACATATCCTCCAGAGAGGATAACAAAATAAAAAAACTATGTTTAAAATGAATAAATCTTTAAAATCACATTAAAATTTGAAGTGAAGTTCTTGTAGGCAGCATAGAAATATTTTTTAAAAATCCACTCTGTCAGTTTCTGTTTTGTTGTTGTTATTATTATTATTATTTCTAGGGGCCTGGTGCACGAAATTCGTGCACTGGGTGGGGGAGGGGGAGTGTCCCTCCGCCTAGCCTGTCCCCTCTCACATACTGGGAGCCCTCCGGTGTTGACCCCCATCAGCCTCCAAGCGCAGGATCGGCCCCTTGCCCAGGCCTGACGCCTCTGCCAGGGGACCCTCATTCCCCCCATCACTGGTTCTGCCCCCAGCCCAGGCCTGATGCCTCGGCCAGAGGCGTAGCCCCCCATCCCCCGCCGATCGCCTGATCGGCCCCTTGCGCAGGCCTGACGACTCCGCCAGAGGTGTCAGGCTTGGACAGGGGACCCCCATCTCCCTCTGTTCGCTTGCTCCACCCCCCCCGCCCAAGCCTGACGCCTCTGACCCAGGCGTCAGGCCTGGGCAGGGGCCCCCCAGACCCCTCCAATGGCTGGCTCTGCCCCTGGCCCAGGCCTGATGCCTCGGCCAGAGGCGTAGCCCCCCATCCCCCGCCGATCGCCTGATCGGCCCCTTGCGCAGGCCTGACGACTCCGCCAGAGGTGTCAGGCTTGGACAGGGGACCCCCATCTCCCTCTGTTCGCTTGCTCCACCCCCCCCGCCCAAGCCTGACGCCTCTGACCCAGGCGTCAGGCCTGGGCAGGGGCAGAGCCTGCAACCGCGGGGAGCTGGGGGTCCCCTGCCCAGGCCTAATGCCTTTGGCCAAGGCATCCAGCCCAGGCAGCGTGGACCCGTAGCTGCAGCAGCCCCGCGATCGTGGGCTCCGCTTTAAGCCCAGGCAAGGGACCCCTAGCTCCCGGGACTGCCAGCTTCGACCGTGCCCAGCTCCCATCGCTGGCTCCACCCCTGCTTCCTGCTATCACTGGCCAGAGCGGCAAAGGCGCCCGATTCTCCAATCATGGCTGGGGGGCCCCCCAGCTCTTAGCTCCCCCCTGGGTTTCCGATCACTGTCAGTGGCAGGGGGCTTCTTCCTGCTTTCCCTTTCACTTCCCTGCATTGTGCCTACATATGCAAATTAACTGCCATCTTTGTTGGCGGTTAACCGCCACCTTAGTTGGCAGGTAATTTGCATATCACCCTGATTAGCCAATGAAAAGGGTAGCGGTCGTACGCCAATTACCATGTTTCTCTTTTATTAGTGTAGATTATTTTGTTAATCCTCACCTGAGGATATTTTTCCATTGGTTTGTTTAAGAGAGAGTGGGAGGGGGAGAGACAGAGAGAGAGCGCAAAACATCGTTGTGATAGAGCCTGCAATTGAGTTACTCGCCCTTGACCAGAATTAAACCAGGGACCTTTCAGTCCACAGGCCAAAGCTCACTGACAAACAGGCTAGGGCGATTTTCTTTCTTCTTGTTGCATACCAAACCTAACCTCATTCAGCAGTCAGTTTGAAACTTTTTTGTTTCACATTGATGAATAAATTCACTCTGGCATTCATCATATACTTGTTGTGTTAAACTGAAGCATAATCTTATTTGAGCAGCCATCTAACTGCTTGTGTTGTCCAGTGAAACTTAACCTCATTCCAACAATCATATTCAGGATTGTTTCTCACACTGAGAATAGCCTTATTGCAGCAGTCTGCATGATGTCTCACACTGAACCATAACCTTTCCCAGTAAAAATTTCCTGTTTTTGTCTCACACAGAACAAGTGGTTTTTGTCTCACATGAACAAGTGGTTGTCTTTGTGCTTGTGGTTTCAAAATGAATCTAAACTTTGATCCAGTGTGTTGTTTCATGCTTGAATCTAAAATTATTCCATAGTCAGATCTACCTGTTTGATATCAAATATTGAACCCTAATTTTATTCCAAGTGCCATCCATGCTTGTTGTCTCACTCTGAATCTTAATATAATTCATGTAAGTCATTTTAAAAAGTAAATGTGACTGCTTTAGTTTAGTGACTAATATTTTAAATAAATTGATCTGTCTGATTGCTATGGTTAAAAAAAACTTTTTTTTCCTATTTTTTTAGGAAAAAATTGCAACACAAATGAACTTAGTAGAGAGTAGTGAAAACAGAATTACATTTAAAACATAATTTAGAGCCCTGACTGGTTTGGTTCAGTGGATAGAGCGTCAGCCTGCGGACTCAAGGGTCCCAGGTTTGATTCCGGTCAAGGGCATGTACCTTGGTTGCGGGCACATCCCCAGTAGGGAGTGTGCAGGAGGCAGCTGATCAGTGTTTCTCTCTCATTGATGTTTCTAACTCTCTATCCCTCTCCCTTCCTCTTTGTAAAAAATCAATAAAATATATTAAAAAAAATAAAACATAATTTAGAAAACAAATGTACTTCCTTTAGATTAGTAACTATGATATATAAATTTGGTACCAAAAGCCAACAACAATCAAATACAGACAATTGTGTCTTATCATGTTTGAATGCATTATAAAGACAACAAAAATAAGTTTTTAAACTTTTACAAGACATAAATATATGAACATATAAATAGAAAAAAACTGTTCCTTGTTTATTTTAACCCCAAATTGTCTTCTATATTCAATAACAAAATTTTTACTTTTCAAAAATATATGACAGTTATCAGTAAAAATTCTCATTTTAATAAAAATATTCATTTTTCATTTTATAATATACAGGTTAGGTATTAGTATTTTTAAATGGAACAATTTAATGCAAAACCTGTGTTGCTTTACTATAAATAGGGAAGACAAAGCTACTACTATATCATATCTTATTACAGCATATAAGGCATTTCTCATTCCTCTCATTTTTCTTCTTCAATCTTGAAAACACCAGTCACATCAGCAGAGGGAAGTTCATTCAGTACTTTTTAATAAAGTGTCTTCATAAAATGATTTCTCTACATTTATGAGATTTGATTACACCTTCTGATTCTGCAGATTCATCTCTCTCTCTCCAATTGCTGCTACCTGAACAATTTGTATTTGTGGCAACTGAATAACTGATGTTTGTGGTGTCTCAATCACTCCTTGGACATGTAGTGTTTGGCCTGAGGGCAATTACACTAGCGTTACAGCTGGGGAGCTGTTTCTGCTACCAGATCTACCTAC
Organism: Myotis davidii; assembly: GCF_000327345.1. NCBI lineage: Eukaryota > Metazoa > Chordata > Mammalia > Chiroptera > Vespertilionidae > Myotis > Myotis davidii. Next base: position 289,721 of record NW_006295980.1, read on the forward strand.
AGAAACCTGAGCTAAATCAGAGATTGAATTTTGCTCAATCTAATTTTGCATATGTGCAGATTTGCTCTCTGTCACAGAATGTTACATAGAATCTGTTCCACCCTGCTGGGATTCAATTGTTTGCATTTTACTTAATATATTTTTCCTGGCATATTTGTTCATTATTAAGATATTTGTAGTCAAAGTTTTGCTCCTTCCCCTTTTCCTCCTTCATATAACCCTCCATGATGTCATTCCTGTAATGGACCACCCTACTGATTACAGACGGGAAGCGGGGGAGATGATGAGCCCACCACCCAGCATCCTACTGCAATTGGCCCCGCCAGGCCCTCAGTCACCTCTGTTGTGCAGCTGTCTTCTCTGCCTAGACAGGACCTGGAGCAGTCATTTTTTATGCCACACACTTGTCACTAACATTATTTGTGTGTTTTTTAAATCTTTATTGTTGAAGCACTAACATTATTTGAGTCTTCGTCTTAATGCTTCTTGTCTCCTTTAAGAAAGGACAACGATCTCAAGGTTGGTTCTTACTAAATGCTACTCTTGCTAAAATGCTAAAATGTAATAATTTTGCAGATGCAGCTGAAACCAATGAGCTTGAGTGGGATTGCAACTGGATAAATTTAACTAACTGAAAAGAAGAAATCAACATGTAATTAACCAAATAGTATATATAAGCAATGACTAAGAACTCCTTTAGGGAGACAGAGCTTTGGATGTTAATCCTCTGTCTTCTTTACCTATTATAAGTAAATAAAATTACCTAATGATAGCCATATCTGGTTCTTGAAAAGACCACCCCAAGTGTCAAACCCCTTGAAATCAGTAACATCCCGACCAATAACAGTTCCAGGTATTATCATTCTTGTTGTCTCACAATAGACCTTAAAGTTACTCCACTGAACATCAGGTGCCTTTAAAGAGGTAAATCAGAATATAGTGCTGTGAGAAAGTTAACATAATGCCCTCTAAGGGGAAACCAGACTCCAAAGCTTGGAGATTCTATTGTTCAAAACTCAGTGTGTCAAGAAGGAGATCTACGTGGTCCTGGAGATTTTGAGCTAGATAGAGAGAGCATCCGGTTTTGAATTCACCACTTTCATGCAAGGTGTTGTAGTCACAACAAAGATATTTTTATCAACTTTCATAGTTCTTCAGCAGCTGGAGCAGTTGAAGGAAAAGGCCAAAGATGCATTCAGAAGGATGGTTTGCTTTCTTTATTTCATGCTTTACAATTCTCTAGAAGCATGAAATATGGGTCAGTTTATGTAGGAGTCCAAGCAGGGGCTTTGGTATGGCTGAAGAGTAAAGGTATTTTGTTTTGAAAGGCAGAAGGAATAGGGAAAATGAGACAGGAAAGTTAAAACAAGGCCAAACATGTGGGCAATTTGCAGCCAGTTTGTAACTAACAAGCCATTATCTTCCCCAGCTAAAGACACTTGAGAGCAAATGGTTAAAAATCTCCCTAATGAGATAATACAGAAAGAGATAGTACCAGGGAAAGGAAAAAAAAAGGCAGTTTTACTCCCTAAGCCAGTGGTTGCACATTAGAATCACCTGGGAATCCTTTTAAAATCCCAACTCACTCTTAAGATTCGCTGAGAGCCTGTTTGCACTTCATAAGCCAGATGTATAGGTTTGCTTGCTTTGCTTTTTCAGTAAAGGTGCATGCTTTAATTACTTTAATAAATTGGCTTTTCACAACACAGGTAAGGTCTCTTGTATAAATTTGTGTATATGAGAAGACAAGGATCAAGGTTGGGAATGGCTCTCTCCCACTGACTCAGGGGGCTGTTTGGTAATACCTCTCTGGTATCTGTGAGAGGTGTCTCTAACAGGAGTATGAAGCTAGTAGTTTAAGAAATGTGAGTGGCATGAAGTATAGAGTATTCTTTTTTTTTATAGTCTAAAGTTTTACATATGTCTCCTTTTCCACCAATTGACCTCCCCAGCCATTCCCACCCTGGGCAAGCCCCCACTGCCCCAGTATCTGTGTCCATTGGTTATGCTAATATGCATGCATACAAGTCCTTTGTATTCTTTATCCTGAACATTTTTCCCTTCAGAATATAGCACTTCAAAATGCAGGCCATATTGAAAGGTAAATATGGTGGTAGGAGTGTCCAGGAGGGAAGATCATGGATGGAATATGTCATTGCTCTGTTGAAAGAAAATTCTGAGTGCAGCAGTAAGAGGCAAGGTGCAGTCAAAACGGACTACTGATACTGCTTATTTCAAATAAAAACCTGAAGAAATTCTTCAGTGACTTAGTAGTTATATATCTTTTGAATGTAAACTGGTTCTCTAATATAGGAATCAAGTTTCTAGGTCAGTGGTCGGCAAACTGTGGCTTGGTAAGCCGCAGTTCGCGAGCCACATGGGGCTCTTTGGCCCCTTGAGTATGGCTCTTCCACAAAATACCGACTTCTGTGCATGGGCCACGAAGTTTCAGTCGCACTTACGTGCGCGCCTGCATATGTCTCGCGAGCCGCGGTGTGCCAACCATGGTTCTAGGTAATCCCTTGGTGATAAAACTTTGATTTTGAAAATCATGTCTTTTGGGGATTGAGATGGGTTTCATTCATTTAGAAGGAAGATATACAGTTTTTTAATATCTTTGGATGCTTAAAAATGTGAACTTAGGCCTTGCTAGATGTCTGAGATGTCCTCTCTGACAATGCAAGCTGGAAAAGGCTAAAGACTAACCTATACTATACATCATTCTGGTGAGAAAAGGCTCTACCACCACACCCAACCCCAAAAGTTAAAATTCCAGAATCGGGGGCTACTGGAGGCAAAGACCAAAAGTAGTTAACATATAAATTCAAGAAGTCCGCTAGAAGGCTAATGGACTTTGATATTCAGCAGGGCTGAAAATCAGCTTTATATTACCCTGCTGTTGGCAAAATGGCTGAAGGCAATCCCCTAACCTGATAATCCTTTTACTGTTTACCAAACTTTACCTATGATATGCCTGTTTGCTTTCCTAAAGGGCAAATGTGTATTCAAGTGAATAAAAGCAAAGGGGACCAAGAAGTCAGAGAGCTTCTCCACTAGAGGGAAGTTATCTGTCTGGCTCCCCCATGCCTTCTAAATTTATATTTCTTGTATAGTATATTCATTTGTGCATTAGCCCCTTCTCAGAGACCTTGAATCCTAGCTGCAAATGGATGTGACATTCATAGGGGGCTGAGTAAACAGATTACTGAGGCAAGACGAAGAGATGAGCTGCCTTTCTATCTGTTCTATATCTGTCAAATAGGACTAGAGAAGCAGGGGCTGCTCAAGTTTTAAGTGTGAGCTTTAGTTCTTTAAAAGAATATTCAGCCCACATGACTAGGCTAGAAATGAGAGAGGGTATCAGGAACAAAGATCATGTAGCTTCTTGGAGGTGCCCAGAATGTTTCTCTTCAGAATGCCATGATGACTGCAGATGCAAGAGGGAAGAGTGTAATGTCTTTGCTCCCCAACCTGATGGTGAGCCACTTGGGGGCTGATTCACCTGTATGTTCTCTGATTACCTTGACTTTAGCCTAGTCCTCAAACTATGGCCCGCGGGCCACATGCAAATACAAATATTGTATTTGTTCCCATTATGTGTTTTTTTTTTACTTTAAAATAAGATATGTGCAGTGTGCATAGGAATTTGTTCATAGTTTTTAAAAAAACTATAGTCTGACCCTCCAGCAGTCTGAGGGACAGTGAACTGGCCCCCTGTTTAAAAAGTTGGAGGACCCCTGGCCTAGACAACCTCCTCAGCACACTGTCAAACAGTCCCTGCTGATTCAGGAGGACCACTGCTGCAGAGTTGCTTTATCTTTCTGCTTTCAGAACAAACTACTCTGGAATCTCAAGGGAGAGCTTCCTCATCCTGGTATGGAGAGGCTAGGTCTCTCCTAGGTCCTTTAGCTTTCAGCTTTAACTGCCAGCTTTGATAGCTGGGAAGCTATTAATAATTGCTATAAGACATTCATAAAATGGGTCAAAAATATAAAACTCTTAAGAGGGGAATGGAGAATACCAGGATTCTGGTTTTCAGAATGGGGAGCAAGGCAATCTATTCTGTGTCACTGTCCCTTCATAAGCACCAAGGACACTCCTAAAGACATTAACTTAATTGAGAGGTCCAATACTGTATTCTGAACCTCTGCCTTACAGATCAAATCCTTATTTTCTAGGGTCTTTAGGATACTTACCAAATTTTATCAAATATGTCTTTAAAAAAACTAAATGAACTTTAAAAGCAGAAATAGAATGAACTGCATTTTTCTAATCACAATATAGCAAAACCAAAAATGAAGTGGAAAATGGCAATATTGTACAGCTCTTGGGTCAGAGGGAATATTAATGAAAACAGTAATAACAAACAATTTTTAAATTATCAATAATAACACTGTGATAAATAATCTTATATACCAACTTGAGTGGGCTAAGAGAAGCCCAGATAGCTGGTAAAATATTTCTGGGTGTGTCTTGGAGGGTGCTTTTCAAAGAGATTAACATTTGATTGAGTAGAATGAGTACAGAGATCTGCCCTCACTAATGTGTGTGTGTGTAGGTATCATCCAATACATTGAGAACCACAATTGTTCTAAAAGACAGAGAAGGGTGAATTCCATCACTTTTTGTGCTGGAACCTACATCTTTTGTTGCCCTCAGATATCAGAGCTCCTGGTTCTCTGGCTTTCATATTTCATGATTTACATCCCCCTGCCCAGGTCTCAGGACTTTGGCTGAGTTACACCATCAGATCCCCTGGTTCTCAGGTCTTCAGACTCTAGACCAGGGGTGGGCAAACTTTTTGACTCGAGGGCCACAATGGGTTCTTAAACTGGACTGGAGGGCCGGAACAAAAGCATGGATGGAGTGTTTGTGTGAACTAATATAAATTCAAACTAAACATCATTACATAAAAGGGTACGGTCTTTTTTTTTTTTAGTTTTATTCATTTCAAATGGGCCGTAGTTTGCCCATGGCTGCTCTAGACTGAAGGATACCATTAGCTTTACTTTTTCTTCAGCTTGCAGATGGTAGATTATGGGACTTATCAATCTTCATAACAACATGAGTCAATTCCTATAACAAAGATCTTCCCCTCTCTCTCTATATATATATTTATTGGCTTCTGTTTCTCTGGAGAATCCTGATTAATACAAACATTATATATAAAAACTATGGAATGTGACCAAAGCCATATTTATAGGAAAGTCCATAGCCTTAAAATGCTTTTATCATTAATAAAACCAAAAAATAAAACACAATATGCTGGATATTCATTGAAAGCTTACACTGTGTAGGGCCTGAACAAAATGTATTTCATTTAATCTTCATAGTACTTATAAGGTGGGTACTGTTTTTGACCCTCATACTGATTACACGATAGGTAGGTACTGTATTTTTTGTACTGTATTTTGCCCTTACTTTTGTGAAGTAAAATTAGGGACACTCATACAATGTTCTATGATCTATTTTTCCAATAACTATTTCTCGTATTTCTTGATTCAGTGCCTCAAAATAAATAATGGATGTTCTATGAAGGGGAGGATGTAGCTCACATTATGACTACAACTATCCCTACTGGCTAAAATTGACTGTATTAAATGCAGAGAGTAAAGTGATTCCAGCTTAGGGGCAGGAGTCAATTGTGGTGCCTGTTGCCACTGCTCATGGAAGCAGCTCTAAGTTGTGCAAATAATTAGTTTATGTGATTGAAGCAGAAAGAGCATATATATATTTCCACTTTATTAAAATATTGCATAGATACAGAGCAGTTGGGCACATCCATTCTAAGGCACTATTCTGGTTGGAATGCAATTCCACAAGAGAGAAAAGAGAAGCCATTACATTCAGTGTTTTTCATCTCTACATTCAGACTCCTCCCATGTTACATTTTATTGCTACTAGGATCTCAGTATTTAATCCCACATTTATAGCAGCGTCATACAGGGACTGGATGACAATAATTAAAGACACATCCTAGCTTTAGCACTTGATATGATTTGGCACTTAATACAAACTCTCTTGCATTCTTCTCCATTTGTTTCCCAACTCTTGTTTAATTAAAGATATTATAAACTCTTTATGAACCTGACCCATGAATTAATTTCTTTACTAGTTTCCATTAAGCCTAGAACAGGACTAGTTAGGCACAAAGTAGATACCCCCAAAGTACTTAAATATGACTTCCAAGAAGTTCAGTGGAATAGAAAAAATATACTTTCCCTAAATCTAGTTTAAGGAAAAGATGACTGGTATCTTCATAAAGGGAAAATACTTGAATGTCCTATTTTTTTTGTATTTTATAACAAGGAACTAGGCTGAATGAATATTTTCATGTATTAACAGCTTTAACTGACAAAGAATTCTTCCCTTGCTACAGGAGTTTGAGTCATTACTATGATTATATGAGAACATTTATATAAGTAGCAATGTGTATGTATGTGATTATAAGTAAAATTCAAAGAGGTTGAGAATCACTGAGCAACTTATAAAGTATCTGAATCAGTGAGCCTCACCTCCTTAAAATATGTGTGTATGTTTATGTGTGTATTACATAAAAACATGTGTAAAGAATTTTTCATAACACCCTTCAAATGACTGGAGATAACTAGGCTTGGGAGTAATAAGACTATATTGATAACTATAGAAATATATGTTAAAGGCATGTGTTCCAAGAGATATTTGCAGAATACTAGTTCTGTGGGTTATTACTTGGGTGTACATGAAAAAGGGTTCTAGGGTCAAAACATTGAGCCAACAGAGTTGCTTTTTTTGCCTTTACTGAAGGACCTATCAGAGATTCTCATATGCTGATATGCACTGTGAATCTAGAAAGGGGAAACAGCAGGGATTCCCAACCTTATTTGCAAAATATCTTATAGAACTAAGTGTTCTATGACACACACTTAGGGAGACACTGAATTAAAGAATGAGTAATATTTGAATACCAAAGGATAGTAAAAAGCAATGGACACTGCCTGGCCAGCATAGCTCAGTGGTTGAGCGTAGAACACTGGCTCCTCAAATTAGTCAATCTAATTTGAATCAGGTTCTAATTATATGACTTCAATTGTCAAATGGATTCTTCCCCCTAGAGTTTATTCATTCAGTGAACAAAATAAACCATTAAATTAACAGCTCTAACAAATAGCCAAATAAGCAGATTAGCAAATTTGGCAAAATTCAAAGAGGTTAAAATCTTAATTTCTTAAACATAAATATTTTCAATGGAAATAACCCAGTTCTTATGAGGCAAATTAAATCCTCTTTATCCATATGTTCCTGACATATTTTTATTTTGAACAAAATACACTGTCTCCTTTCTTGCCACTTGGAACACAAATAAAGCTTTAAACTAATATAACCACCTTTAATAATGACAGCAGAATAATTATGGTGCTGCTATAATATACCAGATAGACATGGTTATCCATTATATTGACCCTACCCTAGATGTTTTATGCTTTCATCTATGATATGGTTGGCTTGGGACACAAACATTTTCATTTTCATTAAAAAGTAAGAGTTGTAAAGATAGAATACATCAAATCTAGTAAAGTCGTAAGAGTTGCAAGAATAGGTAGATACTCTAGAATTCACATGCCTTGGAAGATAGGTTTTTAATAGTAAAAAAAAAAAAAAAAGAAAAGAAAATCTGTTTCTATAAGCTCAAACAAAAAAGATTCTTCCAAGACAAACAGACTGCTTCAAGTTAAGATTTTTTTTTGAGTTAGTGCCAATTTCTGCATGACCTATTTCCTTTAATAATTCTTAAAGAAGTCCTCTAAAGTGAGTGACTTGGTGCATAATAAGGCCTGCTCTCTGTCTGAAACTTTTAGAACAATGACTACATTTGTATGGCTTCTCCCCTGTATGAATTCTTAAATGGATAACAAGGCTTGGTCTCTGTCTAAAGCTTTTCCCACAATAATTACATTTAAAAGGTCTCTCTTCTGTGTGAGTTCTCTGGTGCAAAGTAAGAGCTGTCAGTCTACTAAAACTTTTCCCACAATTGTGACATCTATGAGGTTTTTCACCCGAATGAGTTTTCAGATGTCTTTTAAGACTTGATCCATGACAAAAGCTTTTCCCACACTCAAGGCATTTATAAGTCTCTTCTTCAGAATGGGTTCTCTGGTGCCCTATAAGGTGTGAGCGCCGAGTGAATCGCTTTTTACACACAGTACATTCATAGGGTCTCTCCCCTGTATGAAGTCGTTGGTGTCTATAAAGGTCTGAACTACGAAGGAATCTTTTTCCACATTCAGGGCATTTATGAGGTTCCTCTCCTGAATGAATTCTCTGGTGCCCTGTAAGTTGTGATTTCCGGGCAAAACATTTTCCGCACTGAGAACATCTGTGAGGTTTGTCTCCTGGACTCTTTTTCTTATGGGCTCTAGGGTTGAGAGGTTCTTCCAAGCTAGAGCTCTCAGGTTTCTCTCCTATAGAGGGATTCTGATGATCTACAAGTTTTGTCAAATCTGTCTGTAAATCCTCTGGGGGTTTTTCCCATTGATTTTCTAACTGTACATAGTCTTTTTGCAATATGGGACCATGGTTAGCATTCTCCTCTAAAGTAACAAGAAATGGGTACATATTTTCCAGTTTTTTCTGCTTTGAAGTATCTTCTTCATTTTCTATCCCGATCTCAAAACCTAGGAGAAGACAGAAACTCTAGATGTCACTGTGTCCCACAGAAAAAAGAACATGAAGAAAAATGAAGAGTTATAGTAAACCATCAGTAGAGATATAGAAATTACTAAATGGAAGCCAAAACTCTTTACCCTGATTAAGGATGATTTTTTCATTTCTTTCTTCTCTAGTATCAATGAATAATTACTTACCTATCTTGGATTCAAGTAATTGTTTAATTTCTTTGGAATCTTGTAGCTCCTTCACCCATGCTTCTTCTCTTTGCTCCAATGGAAAGCTCACATCAAGCTTTGGGATTGAATATCCTGGCCATTAGAAAGGTGAAAGCATAATTGTTTGTGTTACTAACGGTTTTTCCAGAGTTCAGGCTGATATCTTGGACATATAGCCACTTAATATCTATTTCTACCTTAATTACTATTATTTCACCAGAATCTTGTACAAGAGTCTTTTAAAAGAAGAAAACAGAAAGGAGAGAACATCCACTTTTGCTCAATTCAAAACTATTCTCCTCTAATGTATGGAAGGAGAGGGAATCAATTCTATGCTGAAATCACTGTCCTAAATTACTTCTGTATCTATGTTGGTATAGATTTAATTAGGTTAGAGTCAAAATATGAAGTACATCTTCATAAAGTTTTGGCATATTAAAACAGAAATGCTACTACTGAGTACCAAGTGAAGAGAGGTAAAAGTAGGAGTTATAAAACTGTTTACTGAAATAATTTCAGTTGAGATTTTCAAATTAAAATGGAAATTGAGCCCTAGCTGGTTTGGCTCAATGGATAGAGTATTGGCCTGCGGACTGAATGGTCCTGGGTTCGATTCCAGTCAAGGGCACACACCTTGGTTGCAGGCTCCACCCTGGCCTGAGGCCCTGGTCAGGGCTCGTGCAGGAGGCAACAGATAATGTGTTTCTCTCATATCGATATTTCTCTCTGTCTTTCCCTCTCTCTTAAAATCAACGGAAAAATATCCTTGGATAAGGATTAAAAACAAAAGGAAATTGAGTGGGTTGGCAAAAGCAGTTTTTGTTTCAACTGAAGTCTAGAAGTGGATTCTCTTGAAATTAACCCAAATATCTATCAAATAGTGTTTCTCATTGTCAATCGAAGAACAGGAGATGTTTCTATTATTGTTGCTCCCCTTACATCCTACCACCCTTCTCATTGAGAGACCCTGTAGTTCAAATTCTCTTTTCTACACCCCTTCTTTGCCTTCCTCAGCTCTGTCAAAGAATATTGGTGTGTAGTAACATGGTGTGCAGTACCATGTGGGTTGGAAACTGATGATTTGATATCTAAATGAAGAATGACCTTTACATATTAGCATTATTAAAATAACATTAGCAAGCTAGTTTGATGGAGATTTAAATTTTAGAGCATTATATCAAACAAGATTAAATGTTGTTTAATGATCCATATTAAACAACTCAATCAAAAGGCAGGGATTTAAAAATCCAACTATATGCTGTCTACAGGAGACAAACTTTAGATTCAAAGATACAAATAGAATGAAAGTAAAGAGATAAATTAGCAATTCCTCTTCTGGGTACTTATCTGAAGATTATAAAAACACTAATTTGAAAATATATAGGCATTCCTTACATTCAGTACAGTATTATTTACAATAGCCAAGATATGGAAAAAACTTAAGTGTCCATTGACAGATGAATGGATAAAGAAGTGTGTGTGTGTGTGTGTGTGTGTATTTCCATTTCATATATACCAACAGCTTCACTTTTTACTGACAGAGTATATTCCAAACTTTAATATAAAATAATTTGGCTTATTTCCATTAGTTTAAAATCTATTCTTCCACTCTGCCAACAAGCTGTTCTTTCCACTCAGCCTAAAATAGGAAGTGCTTCATGTAATACATCCATTATGTTTTCTCTTTTATAAAAAAGCAGCAAAAGTAGAATTAATGTTTAAATTATGGAATAGTGTTACATCATTTTAAAAAGCATAATATATTACTTTAATAGTGATGAAAAAAAGGTAGTTTCCTCTACTCCTAATTGGTATATTTTACTTTTTATTTATTTTTATTTTATTTTTAAAATATTTTTATTTATTTCAGAGAGGAAGGAAGAGGAAGAGAGAGATACATCAATGATGAGAGAGGAAGAGAGATAGAAACATCAATGATGAGAGGGAATCATTGATTGGCTGCCTTCTACACGTTGGACCGAGCCCACAAAGCAGGCATGTGCCCTTGACCAGAATCGAACCTAGGACCCTTGGGTCCGTAGATCGACGCTCTCTCCACTGAGCCAAACCAGCTAGGGCAATATTTTACTTTTTAAATTCTATCTTTCCCATGTTAAATATACTAGACTTTCCTGTGCTTTGGAAAGTATTAAAATCGAGAGCAGTAGCATTTCTCAGCATTTTGTGTGATCTTCCTACCTGGCACTGTTGCTAAGCAAATTAACATGGGGAATGGAAATGCATATGCAGAAAGATTTATCATTAGATATAATATTACTAGCTAATATTTGAAGATATAATGGCTGAAAAGTTCCCAGATTTGAAGACATGAATACAAACATTTAATCAGTTCAACAGACTCCAAGTAAGATGAACTTAGAGACTCACACCAAGCTATGTAATAATCAAACTCTGAAAAGTCAAAAACAGAATCTTGAAAGCAGCAGAGAGAAGAGACTCATTACATACAATGGAGCCTTAATAAGAAAATATGCAGAGAGCATGAGTGGCGCGGAGGGGTTGGGGGTTAATGGGGGAATGAGGACACATTTGTAATACCTTAACCAAATAAAGAAATGTTTTTTAAAAAAGAAAATATGCAGATTTATCGTCAGAAACTTTGCAGGTCAGAAAGCAGTGGGCTGACATATTCAGAGTACTAAAATAAACTGTCAACCAAGAATCATATCCTATATTTAACATAACTGTCCTTCAAAAGTGAAGGAGAAATTAAGGCATTCCCAGATAAACAAAAGCTGAGGATGTTCATTACCTCTAGACCTGATGTGAAAAAATGCTCAAGGGAGTCCTGCAGGATTAAATAAAAAGGACACTAGACAGTAACTTGAAGCCACATGAAGAAATAAATATCTCAATAAACGTAAATAGGTGGGCAATTATAAAATCTAGTATTATTGTAACAATGATTTATAATTCCACTTTTTGCTTTCTACATGATTTAAATGACTAATACATTTTTAAAAACACAATTATTAGTCTAAGTCTAGTATTATGGTACTTATTTGTAACTCACCATTTTATTTTCTATATAATTTAAGAGAATAATGCATTTAAAATAATTATTGGTTTGTTTTGGGGCACATATTCTATAAAGATGTAATTTTGTTACATCAACAACTGAAAAGAGTAGGGATGGAGCTGTAAAAAAGTGGAGTTTCTGGATGTTATGGTAATTAGGATGTTATAAATTCAAATTAGAGCATAACTTTAGGATGGTAAGTGTAATCTCCATGGAAACCACTTTGATTACAGATTAAAAGAAAACAGCCATACAATAAATGCAAAAATAAATGATAAAGGAATTTAAGCATTTTGATATAAAACAATCGACTAAACCAAAAGACAGTAATGTAGAAAATAAGGAACAAAAAAGCTATTAAGACATATAGAAAACAAATAGCAAAATGATAGAAGTTCCTCCCCACTGGTAATATACAGGGTATCCCAAAAAATTGTACACACACTTTTACATCTGACAGCTCAATTTAAAAAATAAAATGTATTTTAATAAATACTGCCTTTATAATTATTCAAAGTGTGTATATACATTTTGGGGGATACCTTATATATCGAGTATATAGACCATATGTTAGGCCACAAATTACTCTCAATTGATTTCACAAGATAGATATACCACAACAGGATGAAGTTAGAAAACAATAACAGAAAGAAAATGGGGAAATTGACAAATATGTGAAAAATAAATAACATAGTTTTAAACTACCCATGGATCAAAGAAGAAATCACAAGGGAAATTAGAAAATACTTAGAGATAAATGAAAATGAAAACACAACATATCCAAACTTATGGGGCACAATGAATGCAGTGCTAAGGGGGAAATTTATAGCTATACAGGATGGAGCAAAAACAGGTTTATAGTTCATATGGAAAATAATTCAAAAATTAGTAAATAATAATATAGGAATAAACTGTTTCATGAACTCAGAACTATAAACCTACTTTTGCCCCACTCTGTATATAAATACTTATATTAATAAACAAGGAAGACTCTAAAGCAACATAATTTTATAATTTATGGAACTAAGAAAAAAAAAACTAAACCCAAAGCTGGCAGAAAGAAGGAAACATTAATGACTGAGTAGAGATAAATAAAATAGAGACTAGAAAAATAACAAAAAAAATAAATGAAACGAAAAGCTGGTTTAAAAAAAAAATCAAAGTTGACAAACCTTTAGCTAAATGGACTAAGAAAAAAGAGAGAAGGCTCAAATTACTAAAATAAAAATGAAAGTAGGGGCATTAACAATGATTTTACATAACTAAAAAATTATAAGAGAGTACTATGAAAAATAGTATGTCAGCAAATTGGATAACCAAATGAAATGGACAAATTATTAGAAACACAAAACCTACCAAGACTAAATCATAAAGAAGCAAACATCTCAATAGACCTAGAATTTAGCAAGGAGATTTAATCTGTAATCGAAAATCTCCTGATGAAGAATAGCCCTGGACCTAATGACTTCTCTGGTGGATTCTATTAAATATTTAGAGGAGAACTAATACCAATGCTTCTCAAATTAAAAAAAAAAAGTCAGAGGCAGAAACACTTCCTAACTCATTCTGTGAGTCCAGCATTACCATGGTATCAAAGCTTGAAAAAGACACTATAAGAAAACTAAAAACAATATTCCTTATGAACACCGATGCAAAAATCCTGAATAAAATATTAGCAAATTGAATTCAGCAGTAAAGCCAATCATATATAGTATATTATATATATATTTTTTTTTTATTATTGATTTCAGAGAGGAAGGGAGAGGGAGAGGTAGAAACATCAATGAGAGGGAATCACTGATCAACTGCCTCCTGCATGCCCCACACTGGGGATAGAGCCTGCAACCTGAGCATGTGCCCTGACCAGGAATCAAACTGTGACTTCCTGGTTCATAGGTTGATGCTCAACCACTGGGCCATGCCCGGCCGTGCATGGCTCAGCAGCATATTTAAAGGATTATACAGATTTCCAGTCAGGATGACAACATAGGTAAATACGGAACTCAAATCCCCCCACAACCACATCATAATTATAACAACTACAGAACAACCATCAGTCAGAACTACCTAAAACCTAGCTGAATGGAAGTCTTATAACTAGGGATTTAAAGAAGCCACATCGAGACTGGTTGGTATGAGGGGAAGAAACAAGGAATGGGCTGCTCCCACACCCACGTGTGGCACTTTAAAACTGGGAGGGATATTTCAGCTGCAGAGGTCCTCCCTGAGGAGCAAGGGGTCTCAGCCCCACACCAGGCCTCCAAGCCTAGGGGTTCCAGACCGAGGCAAAGGAGACCCCATAACTTCTGGCTGTAAAAACAAGTGGAGATTGTGGCTGAGATAGAGGGATGATGGAGTCCCAGGCAGTTCCTCCTAAGGGGTCTACACACAGATTTACTGGGACTCACCCCCCCACCCCCAAAGCAGCATCTTGAATGGAAATAGGGGTATACTGGGAGGAAATGAAATGTCTGGTTTGGGGGCAGCTTTCTGTCAGACAGAAGTGTTGGAAAAGGCCATTGCCCCTTTTCTTTTTTTGTTAATCTTCCCCTGAGGATATGTTTTCAATTGATTTTCAGAGAGAGTGGAAGGGAAGGAGGGCAAGGGGGGTAGGGGTAGAGGGGGAGAGAGAGAGAAACATCAATGTGAGAGACACATCAATTGGTTGTCTCCTGCACCTGACCTTTAAATCTGTAGTTATCATGTCAGAAATGAAGGATACACTACCTGAAAGGAAGAATAATTTACAGGGAGTCAACAGTAGAGTAGATGAAGCCAAGAATCAAATCAGTGATTTGGAATAGAAGGAAGCAAAAAACACCCAATCAGAACAGCAAGGGAAAAAAAGAATCCAAAAAAAATGAAGATAGTGTAAAGAGCCTCTGGGACAACTTCAAGGTATAGACATTTGCATCATGGGGGTGCCGGAAGGAGAAGAGAGAGAGCAAGAAATTGAAAACCTATTTGAAAGAATAATGACAGAAAACTTTCCTAATCTGGTGAAGGAAATAGATATACATGCCCAGTAAGCACAGAGAGTCAGAAACAAGATGAACCCAAGGAGGCCCACACCAAGACACATCATACTTAAAATGCAAAAGGTTAAAGACAAAGAGAAATTCTTAAAAGCAGCAAGATAAAAGCAATTAGTTACCTACAAGGGAGCTCCCATAAAACTGTCAGCTGATTTATCAACAGAAACTTTGCAGGCTAGAAGCGATTGGCAAGAAATATTCAGTGATGAAAAGCAAGGACCTACAACCAAGATTACTTGGAAAGCTATCACTTAGAATCAAAGGACATAGATAGAGCTTTCCAGACAAGAAAAAGCTAAAGTTCATCACCACCAAACCAGTATTACATGAAATGTTAAAGGGTCTTCTTTAAAAAGAAGAATTTTTAAAAAGATCAAAATATGAACAATAAAATAGCAATAAATACATATCTATCAACAACCTAATCTAAAAAATAAACAAAATGAATAAACAGAACAGAAATAGGTTCATAGATACAGAGAACATTTTGATGGTTGCCAGATGGGAGGGAGGCTGAGAAGATAGGTGAAAAAGGTGAAGGGATTAAGAAGTACAAATTGGTTGTTACAGAATAGTCACTGTGATGTACAGCATAGGGAATATAGTCAATATTATAAAATTATTATGTTAGATAGGTATGAGATTTATCAGGATGAACACTTGCTAAGTTATATAATGTTCTGAAACTAATATAATATTGTATGTCAACTATAATAAAAAATAAAAAATGATCATACACCATGACCAAATTATATTTGTTTTTGGAATATAAAGATGTTTCAACATATGAAAATCAATCAGTGTAATGCACCACATTAACATAATGAAAAAAACCCGCATGATCATCTCTACTGATGCAGAAAAATCATTAAACAAAATTCAACACCTTTAATGATAAAAACATTCAACAAAATAGGAACAGAAGTACATTACCTCCACATAATAAAAGGCATATATGAAAAACACACAGAGAACATCATACTCAATTGTGAAAGACTGAAAGCTTTTTCTTTAAGGTTAGGAAGAAGGTATGGATGCCCACTTTGGCCACTTCTATTAAACTCAGTACTGGAAGTCGTAGGAAGAGCAATTAGGCAAGAAAAAGAAGTAAAAGGCACTCAAAATGTAAAGGAAGAAGTAAAATAATCTCTATTAGTAGATTATATGATCTAATGGAAATCCTAAAGATTCTATTTAAAAACTATTCTAATGAATTCAGCAACATAACAGGATACAAAATAAATATGCAAAAATTAGTTCCATTGCTATAAACTAACAATGAACAATTCTGGAAATTATGAAAACAATTCAATTTATAACAGCACCAAAAAGAATAAAACAGGAACTAATTTAAACAAGTAGATGAAAAATGTACAATGAAAATTATAAAACAATGGTAAAAGAAATTAAAGAAGACATAAATGGAAATACATTCCACATTCATGGATCATAAGATTTAATATTGTTAAGATGTTAACACTATCCAAAATGGTCTATAGGGTCAATGTAATCTGTCAAAACCCAAGTGACTTTTTTTGCAGAAAAAGAAAAACCCATTTTAAAATTCATATGGAACCTCCAGGGACCTCAAATAGACAAAACACTATTGAAAAGAAAGAACAAAATTAGAGGATTGACATTTCCTGATTTCAAAAATTTACTACAAAGTTACAGTAATCAAAACAGTTTGGTACTGACATAAAGTTAGACATACAGACAAATGTAATAGAATAGAGAGCCCAGAAGGAAACCATCAAATATATGGTCAAATAACTTTTAACAAAGATACCAAGATCATTAAATGGAGAAAAGACAATCTTTCCAAGAAATGGTGCTGGAAAACTGAATATGCGCACACACACACACACACACAAATAAAGTTGGACTTTTACTTAACACCATATGCAAAAAATTAGCTCAATATGGATCAAAAACCTAAAAGTAAGGCCTTAGAAGAACATAAGGCAAAAGTTTAATGGCATTTCATTTGGCAATGTTTTCTTGGATATGACAAGAAAAGCATAGGCAATAAAAGAAAAAGTAGACATAGTACTTCATGAAAAATTTAAACATCTGTTCATCTAAAGACAGTGTCAACAGAGTAAAAAAGCCCACAAAATGCAAAAAGTATTTACAAATCATATATTTGATAAGGGATTAATACCCATAATATGAAGAACTTTAAAATTCAACAAAGAGATCTTGAGTTCTTTGGAAACGTATACTGTACACCCAAAGACCCAGCATCCAGAGATCGGCTGCTAACCCGGAGACACCGGATCTGGGACAGCGCGACTACGTGGAGTCCTGCTTCTCATGGAAAGCAGAACCAAGCAACAGCAGCCTCCTGATCACCACACCCTACTCAACATCTAGATATGTCAGTGAGATCAAACATGGGTAGACAAAGAAACCCCCAAAGGAAAGAAAAGGAGGACTCGTCAGAAAAGCAGCTAAGTGATACAGAGGCATTCAACATGACAGAAAAAGAATTCAGAATAAGGGTCCTAGAGTGCATAAACCTGATGGAGGCAAAAATCAACAACTAAAATTCAACAAAGAAAGCCAAACAACCCAATTAAAAAATGTGCAAAGGACTGAATAGACATTCTTAAGCAAAAAACAAAAACAAAAAAACACCCCAAAAACTCACAGACACAGACAACAGTATGGTGATTACCAGAAGGAAAGGGGGACGGGGAGAGTAGAATAGGGTAAAGGGCAGATAAATGGTGATGGAAGGAGACTTGACTTTGGGTTGTGCACACAATACAATGTAAAGATGATGTCATAATTTTATTAACCAATGTCACACCAATAAACTCAATAAAAATATAAAACAACAAAAACTAAAGAAAGTGTGTTCATCCAGACTGGTAAAAAAAAAAAAAAGATATATCCATGGTCAAAAATCACATGAAAAGATGTTCAATGTCACCAATCATTTAGAAAATGCAAATCAAAAATATAATTAGTCCTGGCCATGTGGTTCAGTTGGTTGGAGCATTGTCCCATACACTAAAAGGTTGTGGGTTGCCCCAGCTGGTTTGGCTAGGTGGATAGAGCATCGGCCTGTGGACTGAAGGGTCCCAGATTCTATTTCGGTCAAGGGCACATGCCTGGCTTGCGGGCTCAATCCCCAGTGTGGGACATGCAGGAGGCAGCCAATCAATGATTCTCTCTCATCATTGATGTTTCTATCTCTCTCTCCCTCTCCCTACCTCTCTAAAATCAACAAAAATATATTTAAAAAAATTTTTTTTCAAAATAAAAGGTTGTGGGTTCGATTTCCAGATAGGGCACATACGTAGGTTGTGAGTTTGATACCCGGTCAGGGCGTGTAAGGAAGGCAACTGATAGACGTTTCTCACATCAATGTTTCTCTCTTTCTCCCTTTCTCTCTCTAAAAGTCAATAAAAACAAACAAACATATGCTTGGGTGAGCATTAAAAAAACCCCACAAAACTACAATGAGATACCACCTGACACCCATAGGAATGCTACTATAAAAAAAACAAAAAAACCCAAAAAACAACAACCAACAACCAGAAAATAACAAGTGTTAGCAAGAATGTGGAGAAATTGAAAAGCTTGTGCATTGCTAGTGGGAATGTAAAATGGTACATCCATTGTGGAAAACAGTATGATGGTTCCTCAAAAGTTTAAAAATAGAATAACCATATGATCAAGCAATTCCACTTCTGGTTATATACCCAAAAGAAGTAAAGGCAGGGTCTCAAAGAGATTTATACCCCTACTCAGGGAAGCATTACTCATGACAGCTAAAACACAGAAGCAACCCAATATACATTTAAGAAAATATGGATATATTAAATACAATATATATACACAATGGAATATTATTCAACTTTTAAAAGAATAGAAATTCTGACATATACTACAACATGAATGAACCTTGAGGACATCACACTAAGTGAAATGAGCCAGTCTCTAAAAGACAAATACTATATGATTCCATTTATATGAGGTACATAGAGTAGTCAAATTCATAGAGACAAAAATTTAAATGGTCGTTCAGGGATTGGGGGAGGTGGAAATGAGAAGTTATTGTGTAAATGGGTACAAAGTTTAAGTTTTACAAGATGAAAATAGTTGTAGACATGGGTAATGGTGATGTTTTCACAACATTATAAATATATTCATTACCACTGAAGTGTACGTGCAAAAATGGGTAAGAAGTTAATATATGATTATGTTTATTGCACTAAAAAAAGTGAAAAATAAACTTCTTGAATCCTGATCAATCTAAAGTGTTTTGTGGCTGGCTATTCCCAGAGAGACGTTTCCACACTTACTCTTTATCCATTTCCATCCCTTATTCCGTGTTTCTAACCAAACTAAACCCTGGATAGCTCCTGAGTTCTCAAAAAGAAATCAAGGAAAGAAAATAAAATCTTTGGCTTACCAGGGTCCAGAAAGGACTGGCCTTCCCCAGCAGCACCGTAGCTCAGCTCCTGTGGGATCCACGCATCTGCGACCGGGGCCTCGGGGACAGGTCCCATTGCTTGGAGTGGGGGTACTTCCACATGGATGTTTGGTGGTATGTCTGCCATTCCAACTGCTGCTAGGTCTTCCAAGAGTATTTCCTGCCTATCAATCTGGGGAAAATGCCAGAACCCATCACTCTAATATCTAGACCATCAGTGCCCAGGAGCAATATAATGCAAGCCAACAAAGTCATTTTAAATTTTCCAGTGGTCATATGAAAAAAATAAAAGAAATAATAATATAATAATATGCATTAACAAAATATACATATATAAAATAACACAATTTCATAATGTAATCAGTATGAATTATTAATAATATATTTCACCTACTTTATTTTTCACCTTAAGTCTTCTGAAAGTGGTGTGCATTTTATACTTACAGCATATCCCAATTTGGACTAGCCAAATTTCTAGTGCTCAAGAACCACCTTTGGCTGGTGCCTATCATACTGGCAATGCAGGATTAGACTGCACGAAGACAAAATTTCATGTGGTAAGCCAAACAAGGAGACACAGAAAGGAAGGGAAACTATAAACAATTCTATCCTAGGGTCAGGAAACTTTGGAAGAATCGTGTTCATGCAGGCTAACTACAGAATCCCATCAACACACAAGACTCCAGTGCCACTAATGCCTAACTAGAAGCACTTTCTCCCTTCTCCAAAGACGCTGCCGTGTTCAGCTATAGCAGTGATGGCGAACCTATGAGGTGACACGCGAACTCATTTTTTTGGCTGATTTTTCTTTGTTAAATGGAATTTAAATATATCATATAAATATCAAAAATATAAATCTTTGTTTTGCTATGGTTGCAAATATCAAAAAATTTCTATATGTGACATGGCACCAGAGTTAAGTTAGGGTTTTTCAAATGCTGACACGCCGAGCTCAAAAGGTTCCCCATCACTGAGCTATAGCAAGCCCCAAACAGGTTTTACTAGGTGGTTCTGAAAGAGGGTAGGGCCAGCACCCCCAGGAGATATTTTAGATATTGTAGTAGGTGGTGGCTATCAGAATTTAGTGGGCAGAGGTGGGAGTATAGATAATGCCAGGTAGCACAGTTAGAGTGTTGTCCCAATACACCAAGGTTGCGGGTTTGATGCCTGGTCAAGGCACATATAGGAATCAACACAATAGCCCTAGCTGGTTTGGCTCAGTATATAGAGCATTGGCCTGTGGAATGAAGGGTCCTGGGTTTGATTCCAGTCAAGGGCACATGCCCACGTTGCAGGCTCAATCCCCAATAAGGGGGCATGTAGGAGGCAGCCGATCCACGGTTCTCTCTCATCATTGATGTTAGTGGGCAGAGATGGGAGTATAGATAATGCACACTGTGCAGAATTGTTCCAGGTCCTTACCAACATTGGAGTGCCCCCCTCAAATATTCATATATGTAAAAAGAACCTGTCAAGAACCTCACCTTAATGGTCATATAATCACAAAATATTTTTGCAAATTTTAGCTTGACTTAACTTTTCTAGGAAAGCAATAATTTGAAAATCAAAGAAATACTATACTAATTGTTCAGATTCACCAAAGTCATTTGTCACTTTGGAAAATCACATGACCAGCAGCAACACCATTCATAGTGTTTGAGTTATATTGGTCTGAATTTCTGCTTGTTGCCTTCACAGCGAATCTGTGCAGTGAGGCAAGCATCTGACTTCATGAGATTTTCTGGTACGCTCAAGCCCAGACATGTGAATGCTGAAATGTCCATTAGTTTATAAGACACTATGTTCCTTTTCTTTTATATTACTTCTAAACCCTACTTGACTTATGGTTGACAGACCTTTTTGGAAAGAACCAGATAGTAAATATTTTAGGCTTTCTGGGTTGTGTTGGTCTGTTGCCTATTCTTTTTAAAAAAAACAACACTTTAAAAAAGTAATAACCATTATTAGCTCATGGGCTGTATAAAAACAGGTCTTGGATTGTTTTTGGCTCATAAACCACAGAGCACTTATTGTATGATGGTTTTGATTTTGTGTATATAAGTAGATTACACTATCTATAGGACAGTAAAAGAGGCACAACCAAATATTTAAGGAGTTTGGTTTAACAGTTGAGAATCACTGACCCATTTGCTGATTCCAACAAAAGGAAAATATAAAAATCACTGCAGGGAGGTCCTAGGACAAAAAGACAAAATGGCTGATCTAGTACCAGATGTGTCTGCTACTTCTTTTAGTATAATTACCCAGATCCCAAACTCTTTTCTTACCTGTGGCTCTGGTATCTCAAGTTCTCTCTGTAAGTCTTCTATCAGTGACACAACTCTTTCTCTATTATCTGGGCAATGTTCCCTCACCCAGGTCTCTATCTCTGTGGGCAAAATTGTTAGGAATTGCTCCAACACTAGAAGCTCCAGGATTTGCTCCTTAGAACGCAGCTTTGGCTTCAGCCATTGACAGCAAAGCTCCCAAAGTTTGTTGAAAGCTTCATGAGGCCCGGCTGCTTCTTTGTACTGGAACTGCCTAAAGCGCTGACGGAAGACTTCAGAGTCAGTATCATACTCTTGAAACACTGAGCCCTGATTCAATGAGGCCTGGATTGCACAACCCAGGGCAACAGCCATTGCCCACTTCCTGCAGTGTCCAATTTATCTGGGCCTAAAGTCTCAGACTCCAATTTGTTTCTTTGTATATTTCTTGAGTGGAGGATCTAAAGCTGAGGAAAGGTCAAATGAGAAAGGAGAAAGAGCAGTGGTTAACAGGGCATTCTTATCTCCCTTAATTGCTTGCTTTTCAGCAAAGCTCTAAAGTAGCAGACTGTAATAGTTTCATTGGTTTTGAAAATCTGATGAAAGCAATGGACTCACTTCCTAGAAAAATACACATAACACTTCAAATTCTGCATCCAGTTTCAAAAAGTTCACTAAAACTTCAAGACCATCCATGGGCCCTCTAGAATTGTTCTGTCCAATGTGGTAGACTATAGTCTCATGTGGCAGTTTAAGTTTAAATTATTTAAATATAAAAATTCAATTTCCTATTCATATTATTCACATTTCAAATGCTTAGTAGACACTGTTGCAGGAAGTTCTATTGAACAGCTCTTTTCTAGAATTCCTGGACCCAGAGCTAAGAATCTCTTCCCTTAAATTAACCCCTATATATCTGGTGGCCTATATCTCCACTCATAGTCTAATAACAATTTTCTTGTGTTTCTGAATATAAGTAAGCCGAAGAAGAAATACGAGGGAGCAGTACTTACAATAGAGGTGAGTAAACCTGAAAGTTCACCTAGCTTTGAGTAACCCTCAGTCACCTTCAATTACCGGCATCTTAGGGAGAGCCATGCCTTGCAAAGGCAGCAACTCATCAATCCCTCATTCTTCTCCACTTCAGGTATGTGTAGTTCAGCCAACATCACCATGAACCACATCATGCAATGCATTCCAAGTGGCTTTCTCATGCGAAAAATACACTACACAGGGCAGGCCATCAGGAAATCTGGTCTGCATTAATAATGAAGGACAGTTATGTTCAACATGCTAAGTGCCAGGTGCTGTTCCAACCCGTGTGTGTGTGTGTGTGTGTGTGTGTGTGTGTGTGTGTGTATGAATTCATTTAGTTCTCACCCAATGTTAGGAGGTGGGTACTAGTATTATGTCCTGAATACAGATGTGGGCACTGAGGTTTGAGGCTTCGGAGAACTGAATAACATGTCCCAGCACCCATAGCAAATGCCAGAGAGAAATGGTGATGAGGTTAGAAACTATAGACTCCTGCAATACTCATGTCTAAAAACATCCAAATGTCCTTAGTGCAATCTCCAAGGTCACATAGGTGGTAACATACATGTCTCCAAAGGTGTGAAGACTGGTACCTGCCCGTGTGCTATGGGTCCTCTCTGAATTTACCCACAGCTCACATACCTGTCTTCTTTCCTGGACGCGATCAAGGGGAAAACAAAAAAACAAACAAAACCCCGAATCTGTTCCTGCCTGGTCATTCAAAAGCTTCACTCTGTTCCCATTTCATCCCTGGGCTAGTTTCTTAAATGACACCCAGCGCCTCTTTGTAGCATCCTCTTCATAAAATTGCTTTTGAGGGATCCAACTGGATGGAAAGGGAACAGCAATATGCCCGGCCCAGAGACTGCTCTGCTCGCGAGAACTCGTTGCTAGAAAGCTTCTACTCCCCCGTGTAGGTACCTAAGGGTCGCTGGAGGGCATCCAGGAACCCTGAAGGTTTAGTCTGGGGACCCACCTTTCGTGTACTCCAGCCTCACAGCTAGGCAGCTCTTCCCTTACTGACCCAAACCTTACCCCACGTCTCCCACGATTGACCCTCCGCGTTTCCTCCCATCTGCCCTTCCGGATGAAAACTCCACTTCCCCTCGGGGCTAATGGCTTCTCTCCAAACCGTCCGGAATGAGCCCGCGCTCACCGGGCCGTGGATAGAGAGGTGTGCGGAA
The DNA here is from genome assembly GCF_000327345.1 of Myotis davidii. Classification (NCBI taxonomy): domain Eukaryota; kingdom Metazoa; phylum Chordata; class Mammalia; order Chiroptera; family Vespertilionidae; genus Myotis; species Myotis davidii. Next base: position 313,593 of record NW_006295980.1, read on the forward strand.
AGAGGCACTGGGAGTCGTGAAAAGAGGGCACTAGGGGAAATGATAGGAGGACAAATCCCTAAATGTCTAAAAGCCGGTTTAAAATCGAATGCTGGTGGCAAGGGCGCGGCCCCAGCGCTCTTCCAGGCGTAGATGTCTCGCTTCCTGGAGGGGCGACGCCAGCCTCAGAGGACCCCCGGGAAGGCCCGGCCGGGTTTCAAGGAACGGCACCGGGGACCCAGGCGGGACAGGGACCCGCCACCAGGTCAGGCCTGGAGGCTGCAAATATTTGTAGCCCAAAGGGAAAGG
>NW_006295980.1:313906-328443 GCF_000327345.1 Myotis davidii
CCTCCGGACGCACCCGGACTCACCGCCTGGGCGCCCACGGCTCTCCCAGCTCGCTTGGTGCAGTACCCAGTGCGCAGGCGTGGGGCCACGCAGCGGACTGCAACTCCCAGCAGGCCGCAGGCTACCCTTCCCTGCGGGTGGGGGGCTGGAAAGAAGATTGCTGACGTTGGAGGGGCTGGAGCTTTTCTTTGGAAGGGATTCCATTTCCGGTCTTAGAGGCTTCTAAGTCCCAGGGGTTTGGGTGGGGCCTGTCATATTCTTGATCCTAGCCAGGGCTTCTCTCCCATCAGCTCAAGAATACTAGGAGCGGTTGGGAATGTAAACCAAAATAAATTTTAGACTGTAATAAAGAATAAAAGGCTTTTATTTGCCCCAAAAGGAGCTGCAGCTCAGGAGACACAGATTTAGGTAGCAACTTCTATTTTGCTCCACTGAGGCAAAGGGGAGGCTGTCTTTTATAGTGCAAGTTCTTGCTCAGGTTCTCAATTATGTCTGCTTTATGTAAATGAAGTATCCAAATATGAAGTTCTGAATGGATAAGGCAGTTCTTAGTCCAACGGAGGAAAGAGGAAACCAGTGTTTCCCTGTAGTGGTTGACTGAGATAAACAAACCAGGCAATGTGCCGGAAGCTCAGAGTTCAGTCTGAACTCCCCTGGGGAAGCCCCTGTCAGCAAATAGCTGGTAAGCTCTTATTATTTATTAAATTTGGGCTCTGGGTTGACCATGGGAAGTTCATCTCAGCAGATAAATTCCTTCTTGGAGTCCACATTGCCCTCCTGTAAATCTGTTATGATGTGGCCAGTGATTCTCAAACCTCTATATGTAGGATGAATTTCTAGGGAGAGTTTGTTAAAAATTATATTTCTGGGACCCATCCCAACACTCTGAGGCACTGGATCTCGCCATAGCTCTAGAATTCACAGTACTGGATGACACTCCAACCAACCAAGCCACACCAACCAGGGCTAGAATTCCCATTTTAATAAGTTTTCTTTGTGACTCTATTCTTTGGCTCATAGCTCATAATGGCCTTTATCTAACTTTGTATTTTCTTCTCTTGAAGACCAGAGCTTCCACCTATTCCTCTCACCTTTCAGCTACCACCAGAGGGTTCATAGGTTTTGAGGTTTGCCTGGTGCCCCACCTCTATTGTCTTCCAATTGGTTCCTTGCTGGTCCCACTCCTGGAGTCAGATTTTTCTGCCTGGGTGGTCAGTGGTGAGTTTTAGGGCAGTCAGACGCTATGTTGTCATTTGGTAAAGTTGTTATCACTTTGGTTTGGAGCCGGTACTATTGGTTTTTGGACACCAAACTTTATTTCTGGTACTTCCTGTGTGAGAGCAGCATCCAGTCCTGCATGGGTTTGAGACAGAGAGTAGAGAGCTGTCTGCCATTGTGTCTTTCCATGGCAGGTGCATCACCTCTCTGAACCCACAGAAACCAAAGTATTGGAAACAGCTCCACCAGGGACAGAGTTGTGTTTATGGACTGGGACATGAAGCCTTGGCAACGCTGATTCCTGCACGTGCTGTTTATTGTTGCAAGAAATGCTAGGGGAAAATTAGCCTGCAGTTGAGGTTGATTTCAAGGCCAAAATGGTCCAGGAGTCTTACAATGGCCTGACCTGGGCTCCCAGAAGCAAAAAGGGCTCCTGATTGTGAAACTGAAGATATTCCTGCACCTGGAGCCAAGAGCTGTTTCTGCTGACCAAAGATCCAGCATGAAGGCTTCCTGTCTGCACTTCTGTGGGTTCTGACATTGGCCCCTGGAGAAACCCTTAGGTGGCTCCTGGAGCTTTGCCATGGGTCGGTGGCTTTGGCCTGAGATGCACACAATGAAGCAGATCTTAGAGCTTCTGATGTTGGAGCAGTTTCTGACCTTCCTGTCCCAGGAGAGCCATAGCAGGGTGCAGAGCTGTAAAGAAGCTGTGACTCTTAGAGTATGTGCAGAGAGAGCTTGTGAGACTGAGGGAATAGATGAGGGAGAAAGAGGTTTCACCTGTGGTTGGTTGGGCCCAAAGCCTGTGACATCACAGACTCTTACTTCCCCACTCAGATTGTCTTGATTGCCCTGAGTAGACCTTACATGGCCAAGTGACATTTTATAGTTTAATCTGGAACTTTCATTCTCCAGATTTCCCACCAAGCACACAGAGTGAATAGTGAAGGGTGCCTGTTTCCATGGAGAGACAGAGTTGCTGCTGCAATAGTTAGTGTTAGCTCTGGAGTTAGATCAAAGGGGTTCAAGTCCTGTCTCTGCTGGCTGCCCACTAGCTATGTGACTTTTGGCAAGTTACTATTCCTCCTTGGGACTCAATTTTCCCCTTGGTAAAATGGCTTCCGGGATTATTTTGAGGATTAGAGGGAGAGAGTAGCCTGTCTATTTTGATCACACTTCTGGAAGGTAGTGCTTAAAATTGTTAGCTGTTGTTATATTAAGGTCAGCAGTCTGGTCTCATCTGCAGAGCTGGGTCTTAATGGTGAACATGGAAAAAACAGTTTGGCACTGAGGCTTTGAGGTCAGTGCCCCCAGATCTCCCCAGTTTAGCTTATCCAGAAGTGAGGAATGGGAGTATCTGGGAAAGGTGGAGAGTGAAAGAGGAATGAAGTACATCAGAAGATCTACAGGGTAAAGTGTGTACTCGCAAGGACCCTCTCTCCATACTCTCCACATACAATCACGTATACACATTTTTGCTCGTGGGCATGGTGTCAAAAACCCCTTCTAGTTTAAACCATCCTTTTATCTTCTTGGGTCCAACTGGTTTCCTGTTGAAGGTTTACCCTCAGATTCCCTTAATAATCTCCCTTTCTATTGGGCCCTGTTATGATGATGAGTGACAGCAGGTTGGCTCCAGGTTGCAAATAATGGGCTGGGCCCTAGCTGGTTTGGCTCAGTGGATAGAGAGTTGGCCTGCAGACTGAAGGGTCCCAGGTTCGATTCCAGGTTGGGGACTCAATCCCCAGTAGGGGGTGTGCAGGAGGCAGTCAATCAGTGATTCTCTCTCATTGATGTTTCTCCCTTCCTCTCTTTGAAATCAACAAAAATATATTTAAAAAATAATGGGCTGGGAATAGAAGTGCTTTTGGAAAAGACTTTGCCTCAGGAAACTGCATGAAAATTACTGAGCTTCAAGCTGGAGCCCAGGGACACTCAGAGAAGCTGTGAATTCTAGAGTAGTTGCTACTTCTTGCTCACTAGGTCCAATCAGCTTATCATCATTAATGTAATAGAACTTTGAGATGTCTTGTAGAAGAAAAGATCGATCAAGATCTTCACAGACTAAATTATGACATAGGGCTGGGGAGTTGATATATCTCTGATGTAGGACAGTGAAGATGTAAGTATTACTGGCCTTGCCAGTTCAAAGCAAACTGCTTCTGGTGGTTATACAAACAGTGAGAAAAAAGCATTTGCAAGTTCAATAGCTGCATAACAAGTACCAGGGTATGTGTTCATTTGCTCAAGTAATAAAATCACATCTACAATAGTAGCTGCAATTAGAGTCACTGCCTGGCTAAGTTTATAATAAACTACTGTCATCCTCTAAGATCCATCTGTTTTCTACACAGGCTAAGTAAGCGAGTTGAATGAGGATGTAGTGGGAATCACCATCTCTGCATGTTTCTGGTTCTAAATGGCATCACTAGACTCAGAAATCCCTCCAGGAATGTGGTATTGCCTTTGGTTTACTATTTTCTTAGATAAAGGAAATTCTAGTGGTTTCCACTTGGCCTTTCTCACCGTAATATCTTTCACCCCACAGGCCAGGGAACCAATGTGGGCATTCTGTCAGTTACTGAGCATATCTATTCCAATTATATATTCTGGAATTGGGGAAATAACCATTGGATGAGTTTAGATACTTAATGGACCCCCTGTGAAACAGACCTGATCCATTGATCACCTGACCTACATAAACCACCACTCTGACTGGTAGACCCCAGAAACACTTTGAGTCTTCTGGAATTAGTGTCAATCCAGAAGCAGTGCTCAATACTCCCTGAAAAGTTTGATTATTTTCCCCCTCATGCACAATCAGCCTGTTAAAAGGCCATATGTCTCTTTGGTAAATCCTGGCAGAAAGATTTGCAGTATATATTTTTGGCAGTATGGAGGGGGTCCTTCCTTCAGAGACCTGGACTCCCCTTTCTTTTTTTTTTCTTCTGGATGCAAGAATGGTTTAATGTATGCAAATCAATCAATGTGATCCATCACATTAATACAATGACAGAAAAATATCCTATGATTATTTCAAAAGACACAGAAAAAGCATCTGACAGAACTCAATATCGGTTCATGATAAAAACTCTTAATAAAATGGGTACAGAACATACCTCAATATAATAAAAGCCATACATGACAAGCCTAGAGCTAACATCATACTCAATGGAAAAACAATGAAAGCTTTTTTTCTAAGATCAAAAACAAGACAAGGGTGCCCATTCTTACTCAACACAGAACAGAAATTCCTAGCCAAAGCAATCAGGTAGATAAAAGAAATAAAAGGCACCAGAACAAATAATAAGAAGAAGTAAAATAGTTTCTACTTGAAGATGACATGATTTTATATAGAGAAAATTCTAAAGAATCCACCAAAAAACTATTCAATCTAATAAACAAATTCAATAAAGTTGCAGCATACAAAATTAACATACAAAATCAGTAGCATTCCTATACACTAACAATAACTTATCTAAAAAGAAATAAAGAAAACAATCCCATTTACAATACTATGGAAAACAATATAAAATACTTAGAAATAAATTTAACCAAGGAGGTTAAAGATCTCCACACTAAAGTTGCAGCATACAAAATTAACATACAAAATCAGTAGCATTCCTATACACTAACAATAACTTATCTAAAAAGAAATAAAGAAAACAATCCCATTTACAATACTATGGAAAACAATATAAAATACTTAGAAATAAATTTAACCAAGGAGGTTAAAGATCTCCACACTGAAAATTACATAACATTGATAAAAGAAATTGAATACAAAAATAAATGGAAAGATATCCCATGTTCATGGATTGAAAGAATAACATTATTAAAATATCCATACTACGCAAAGCCATTTATAGATTTAATGCAATCCCTATCAAAATTCCAGTGGCATTTTCTACAGAAGTATAAAAACAGTCCTAAAATTTATATAAAACCACAAATGTGCCCAAATAGCCAAAGCAATCCTAAGAAGAATAAAGCGGGAGGCATCACACTTCATGATTTCAAGTTAAATTATAAAGCCATAGTAATGTCAGACCAGAAATCTTAAAACTCCTAGAATAAAACATAACAGCCAATCGACGTTTCTCTCTCATTGATGTTACTCTCACTCTCACTCTCCCTTCCTCTTTCTGAATTGAATTAAAACATTTTTTAAAAAGCTTCTTGACTTGGTTCTTAACAATGACATTTTAGATGATACCGTCAAGCCCCCTGAGGGTTAGGCTGTAAAGCTGACATTCAAGTTGGCAAGACAACTCTATCCATCCTTGATGACTTGCAAAATCCAAGAGGCTAAATTCTGATTTATCCTACAAAACTGTTCACTATTTTCCAGGAGCAATGTCAGAGTAGTCCTTCAGCACTCCAGCCATGTGTTCATTATGAGTTGTAAGTCATCTTTTTTTTTTTTTTTCCTGTGAAGCAGGCTTTTTTCTTTTCTAAATAGGGGCTACTTTCTTTGGTCCAGATTCCTGCATCGAAGAAATACCCTGTCGCTTCAGATATTCTCAGATTTTCTCCTCATCCATTGAATCCACAGTGACACTCCTCCACAGTTTCTGAAACTCTTTGTCCATAGAAAATTGACAGCTTTTATCATCGAAGAAAAGAATTTTCTTCTTATCAGGACGATTTAGAGATAATATCTGGTCCCCTAAAGACTTGACAGCTCTCTGGGAATTGGGCAGTCCTTCCTCTATGTCTTCTAGAAGAATTCCTCCTAAGCCTCACTGGTCATGCTTATCTAAGAGTCTAAGCAGAGCCTTCTTATCTTTTAAGTTGTACTTGGTCTTGAAGGCATACTTCCCATCTATTACTTCAATTTGGGGATTATTGATTAATGTCTCAGACATTAGCCATTGTTTCTGCTTGAGTGCAATATCTAAATGTTGTGTTCCGTCCAAAATTTTTCCTAAAGTTAGAGGATGTGTATCTCCTCCCTGATGATGTGTCAGTCTCTATGTGGTCTCCAACGTTCGGTCCTCAGGTATCAGGGTTCTCTCCTGCGAGTTTCCTATTGATTATTCAGGAAGTTTTCCTGTATTTTAGTTGTAATTCCAGTTTGTTCCTGGGAGCATGAACATGCAGCATCCACTTACTCTGCCACCATTTTTAATCTCCCTGGTCTCCCCTTTCATTCAAAGGGTTCTAAGTCTGTAAACTGGCTCAAGTCTTACAATTTATTTGGGGCCATATATCTCTGTTTTGGTGACTTAAATTAATCTTCAGTGGACTTGACCTAGGATTCTTCACTTATACAGTTCAAGTAAGAATATAGTAGACTACCCATCTATTTCTCTTCAAGGGACACAGTGATCAACTAACCAATGCCACAAGTCTTTGTAACTCAGACTGTTCTCATTACTTCTTTGACTTTGCTGTCTATTACAGTAACTATGCCTACTTTGTTTTTTGTCAATTAAATGCCCTCACTTGGCCCTTGTCACCCTGGGATCCAGTTATCCCCGTTGCATTTAAAGATACTGGTTCAGTGGCAGTAATAACGACTATAATTTCTGACCTATAGAGAAGAGTGAGCACAGAGCTCTTCAAAAATGTATTTCTCACAGTCATGAAAGGTATGTTCTCCCAGGGTGGGTGAACAGGTCTTACATGATAAATCCACTTTTACATTCCAGTCTCCCTAAGCTTTCAGATAGAGTATACCAAAGGAGTTCTAGCATTTTAAATTTGTTTAGTGTAGACCACCTTTTGGTCCATGTTTCAACCAACCAACAAAAGTGATAGCACCTTTTCTAATCCATCAAGCTGCATGATTGAGTCCAGAATCTCTGCTTAGTGGGCCCATATTCATATATTCAGCCCAATCCAACTTTATGTTCTTCACATTGTTATCTCATACTCTTAATATTAGTTTCCACACAAATTCCCTAGATTTTTGTCTGTATAAATTGGAAAAATCACACAGTTCTTTTGATGTGTAATGTGCCTTCTCATGGGTCACACTTTGTACTTCACATTTTGGAGCCTGCTAGGACTCATGACTAGTCAAGAAGCAAAGACAAGTGTTGGGTAGATTATGAGGAAAATCCGCAACGTTTGTTTGGAAGTAAACTACCTCAGGGGAAGCCATTAAAGGTTTTTAGGTACAGCAAGTTTAACCTCTTCAGACAGGTGTGGAAGGAAGGGTTGCTTCTATTGGCAGAGAAGACTCAGCAGAATTTAGGGGTTCACTGTCCCCAGCTTGATTGGGATCTGTCCATATGTCCCCATGCCAACATTCAAGATCTCATTTCTTTCCAATCAATGCCCTTACTTTAACAGAAGACACCCTGTGAAGTTTGGGATTTAATTTACATTGTAATTTAGCCACTTGCAGGATGATAGTCTGGGTTTTGTTTTCAGAAATCTCTGCACTGTGGCTACCCCATGGTTACTATATTTTTCAGTTATGTGATTCTCATTCAGTTCTTTTTTATGTATTCTATTTGTTTTGAGATTTTATATTTTTTCCAAGAGAATTTGTAATTATTTTTATGATGGCTGCTTTAAAATTCTTGTCAGAGAATTCTGATATCTGAATTATCTTAGTGCTAGGGCCAGTCTGTTTTCATTTCTCATTTGAGTTGTGACCTTCCTGGTTCTTTGTATGATTTTTATTGTATCCTGCACATTTTGGGCATTGTTAGGAGACACTTGATTCTTTTTTTTTTTTTTACTTTAGCAGGCAGCCCCCCTTTTTAGGTTTGGCATGCAGCCCTGGCCTACTATTGTGGACTATGGTTGTAATGACAGTATGGTTTTCAGAGATTATGTGGTGCTCCATTTGGTATGCTTGGTTTATAGCATGTCTTCCCTGCTGATGCTGCTAGAGGGGGTGAAAGGAGCTTTCCTAGACCTGGCCATCTAGTGGTGGAGGAAGGGATTCTGCTAACTTCTGCAAGAAGAATGTTTCCTGTGTTGGGAGCTGCTGGAGGCAGGAGTCCTGCTATTAGGGGGTGGAGAACATTGTCTAGGCCTGGAACTTATGGTCTGATTTCCTTTGCTGGAGCCTTCCAGCAGCAAAGTATCTCTGGGTGGTGGAGAGCATTCTCAGGGTCAATGGTTAAGGAGAGATTTCCTGAACCAGGCACCCTTCTGAGACACAAGCCCAGGAAGAGTCAGGAGAGCCCAGCTCCCTGGGGGTCTGCCTTGCCATCACTTTGTGGTTCTTGTCCCCATCAATCCTTTTCTTACCTGCCCTCTCTTTAGCAGGGAGGGGTGGACATGGCAAAGCCCTTTTTGTTTTGTTTTGTTGGTCCTTGAATATAGGACCATTCTTAAGTGTTCGTGACCTTGTGGAAGAATTTCAGTTGTGAATCTACTGTGCCATACACACCAAGACCTATCTAACCACCACAAAAAGTTGCAGTGGCAAATATTTAGGGATGTGAAACCAAGAGTTTTCTTTCCCAAAATCACTTTTGCTGCTCATGACCCCTTCCCTATTGAAGCCGAGGAATCCCCTTCAGTAGAATGACAAAAAGCAGCATCCAATCAAGGTGTACCTTTGGATTTCTAAAACAGATTTTGGAAGCCCACTGCATAGACCTTAGTTTTTAAAGCTAATGTGTTTATTTGCAAAAGCTGGGTTTTATTAAAAGAAAGAAGTATATGCAGACCCTCAGATAGCCAAAGCTTAGAGCTCATAGACTAGATATATGCATTTTCAGCCATAGATAAGTAGGATCTAGAATAGGATAAAGTGTTTGCTTCTCTCCCTGAAGAGGGAATAGGGCACTTCTAGAGCTAGGGATGGGGCTGGACACAATATCAGTATGTGCTCTAGGCAGGCTGTGCATTGCACAACTCCAAGGTGCATCACATGTGAATGGGTTCACTTTAATTACAAAGTGCACAACCTGTATAACTGTATGAAATGACCCTGGGAAGAGGCTTGGAAAGGAATGAAAGAGTATTGAGATAGTAAATGTGAAAGATTGGGAATCTCAGAGCATAATTGAACCTGGCCCTACATTCTACCTGTATTTCTGGGACAAACCCTATCAGTGCCCCACACCAGCAGGAGAAGTCAAGAGGAGGTCAGAAATTGAGCTCTTACCCTTTGAAACAGCGGGGAGGAATCTGGAGAGTATTATGCTAAGCAAAATAAGCCAGTCAGAGAAAGACAGGTATCACATGATCTCCCTCATATGTGGAATGTAATGAACCAAATAAACTGATGAACAAAATAGAAACAGTGGCCTAGATACATGGAACAGACTGACAGCTGTCAGAGGGGAGTGGCTTGTGGGGGATAGATGAAAGAAGGGAGGGGGTGGAGGTGGGTTAGAAGAGGTCAATGGGGGGATAAAAGGGTCATATGTAATGATTTCAACAATAAAGATTTATAAATACATAAATACATACATACATACATACATACATACATACATACATAAAATGAGCCTGGCATTTAAGGAGGAGAGATCCTGAGACAGTATCCTTGAGTTCCCGAGGGCTAATGAATAGCATGAGTGAATTTCAGGTATAGGCTCAGAAAGAGACTCCATAGAAATGCTGAGAGGACTGGTAACAAGACAAGGCCTGGAACTTGGAAGAAGGTGCCCCAAAGTGTACAACTATACTGATTGGAGGCCATGGCAGCAGCCATCAGCACTGTCAGCAGATGCTAGTGTGTGCCAAAGGCCAGGAAGGATCAGTTACACCCATCCACCAAATATATGAGGGGTGGGGATCACAAACACTCAAAGACTAAGAGAGGTGAGAGGGGAAAGAGGACAGGTCCTTGCTGTAGTCATCTGTAGCTAAATCATTTCTTGTGAAAGAGGAAGAGAGGAAAGAAGAGTGAGAAGCAGAAGAGGAGGGGGAAGCAGAAAAAGTAATGATTTGGTAGGGAGAAAAGAGAAGGAGAGGGAAAGGAGGAGAAAAGCAAGGGGAGATGTGGAGGAGGAGTGAGGAAGAGGGGGATGACGACTAGAAGGAGGGAGAAGGAAAGGGGGGAAAGCAAGAAGGGGACAGGGACATGAGGGAGTATATATAAGAGGGGAAAGCAACCCTTATAAGGATATTGGATTTTAAATCTACACAATTGAAATGCAGAACAAAATAAATAATTAATTGCACAAGAGAAATTAAGTTTTAAACTAGAAGAGATTGAGTCACCTTCAAGGGACAAGGTTTAATAATTTCTTCCGTCTGTAGAAATGGGAGTTCGTGAGCAGGTTGACCTAAGATATAGCGCTATAAAGAAAGTTACATTTCTGAGCTACTTGAAATTACAAATCTGCTAGAAACTGCCAATATCCTCAAAACTTCTAAGTGGTGTCAAAATGCTTGCATGTCCATTGGGAAGTTTCTCTTATTCTGTAGCTGAACTTCATGAAACAGTTGTCTGCTATTACAAGAATCAAAGCTCTCCACGCTAAAAAAAACAATAAGAAAATCTGAGTTAGATAAAAAATATGTATTTGCAGGATTTGGGGGAATCTTTGGTACTGATGGGTGCTATCTGACTCTACCCACTGACACAGCCTCCAGGTGGAAAATGCCCTCAGGCTGCACCATATGCTGAGAGTGCACACTACTCTAGACCTCAGTAACAATTCTGAATCCATCTGTCTTATGCAGAAACCAGGAGAGCACAGCATGAAGGGAAAGGAACATTCTCTCAGGGAGCAACAACTCTGTTTGGCACACCTTTCCACAAATACTCCTAATCCCAAATGGAATAACTACTTGCTCCTTCCTCTGTTCATGGTGCCCTTGATCCTACCTGAGCCACTTGCTTTGGGTCTTGCCACATCAATGATTCTCCTTCTTGCAAAAACGCATTTACTCAGAGACATTCTTTTCTCAGGTTGGGAAATAAAAACACCAAGGGTTCTTGTGTCAGTTTAGTACAGGGGATTTGTTGACTTACTGTGGGGTCAAAAAAGAAGTTAGGGGTGAAGAAGATTCAGGCTGAGTATGGGGAAGGTGTTATCACTACCAAGAGGGCTAAGAGTAGCAGAGAACAGGGAAGATGAGGAGTTCTGTTCTGGGCTCCCAGCCTTCTCTGCATCCAGTCCTCCCTCATAAACAGTCCTATGGTTAGATATGAGATTAAAGAGAAAGTGTTTCAGCCACTGAATACCCTGGTATCACACACATGCACACGTGTAAGTATACATAATGCACAGGCAGTGTGTGCATGTACATTAAACACAGCTCCAGCATTCTACTGGAGGGTCTCTGGTCATCACCCAGAACACAGGCCCCTCCACACATATTAGTGAGCCCCTTTCTTCTCTTTTTTCCTCCAAGATGGCATTAACTTGGAGTGGAACAGGGGGAGTAAGGCAGCCAATAAAAAGAAAAAGAGGAAGGAGAGGAAGCAATATTTTCCTGGTTTCAAATCTACTTCTTGTTCCTATTCCTGTCCCCAGCCCAGAAAGATCAAGGAGGGGTGAGCATTGTGACCCTGTCTTTTAGAGCATTTGGGAGTGATTGAGGATCTTCCTGAGACACTTGGCATTGGTATTCCAGGCACTGGACAGTGGAGGTGAGTCAAACGCTATAGGAAGAAAGAGTCATATAAGTGGAGCACTGTGTACCCCTACAAACCAAAGGGAGGAAGGTTCCTAAGGAGATGAGTGTGAACATGGCTGGTCCTTTGCAGCACTCCTTGGTTTCTGGTCAATCTTCCTTTCTCTCTCTGTCTCCCTGGCAGCCATTTCCCTTTTGAATATCTTATTTGTGATTCTGATTTCTGGAGAGACAGATCAAGCCCCCCGAGCGGACATTTTGAGACCTCATCATCACCATAAGTAAAGGGTATTTTCTTCCCGTAAACTCAGCACACCACTGAGCCTCTATGAAGAGGGCCTTTCTGGTCTTCAACCCACCCAGACTCTCCCATAGGAGTTCACACCCTCCCTTGGCTGAATAGTCAGAGTTCACATGATCTGTGTGAGACTGCCTTCGTTACCAGTCCTTCATGGATGGCAGGCATCCCCTGTGAGAAGTGGAGCTGTCAATACCAATTTTGGGGGGAGTCAGCCAAGTGTGAGGTAATATAGAGTTCAACCTGAACCTTCTGCCCCACTGGTGTGGACACTTTTACTATGTCCCTATATATCCAAGACTGCCTGGCGTGTGCTAATCACCATTGCTAAATTTCTCTTTGCTGCTGGTGTTGTCTCTCAACAGGATGATTGTGAGATTTATCTATGTTGGTTCATGGAGCTCTATGTTGTAAGTATTGTGTTTTCCCTTAGATGCCAGTGAACTGGCCATAATGGGTTCTTGATCTCTAGTTTGTCTCTTCCTCCCTCTACCAAACTCCCTGGTTTATCTCCTCCTAGCTCTTCCCTCAGGTCTTCACCTCAACTCTTCATGTTCCCCCACACCACTGCCTTTATTTGCTCACAAGTAGGAGGTTAACAGTCGTAGCTCAGCGGTGCTCAGACACCCTCCCCTCCATCCCACAGACATACCTGACCCTCTGAGGAGAGACGGGCTATACTCTGACAAAGCCAATTCAGAGCATGCACAAGTGAAGGGGGTATGAACAGGGAGGGGTATGCAGAGGACATGGAGAGGTTAAATTGTCTGCATAATAAAGAGCTGGGAGAAACTGAGCAAAGGAGACAGAATGACAGCCCCTGAACTGTAGGTGGGTGAGAAGGACAAGAGGGTGTTGTGGAAATGGTTTACAAGTTGTAAGGGGAGAGCAGATAGGGTAAGGGAAAGGCTGCTTGGAGTTTACTTTTGGATATCACTTTACAGGAGAGTCATGCCTGGAATATATGATGGTATGAACTTTTTGTCCTTATTTTAAGGTAATCTTACTGGTCATTTTAGCTTGCCCATATCCACCACCCCTCCTATCTCTTAGCTCTCCCTGTCTTCTCTTCAGCTTAGCTCTCACCTCTGAATGCCCAATTTGCCACTTAACAACCATTTCCAAGTTCTTTATTTTTTTTGTGGGTTTTTTTTTTTTGTTAATCCTCACTGGCGGATATTTTTTCCCATTGATTTTTAGAGAGAGAGAGTAACATCAATGTGAGAGAGACACATTGACTTGTTGCTTCTTGCACACGGCCTGACTGGGGCCCGGGATTGAGCCTGCAACTGAGGTACATGCCCTTGGCTGGACTCGAACCTGTGATCCTTCAGTCTTTGAGTGACATTCTACCCACTGAGCCAAGCTGGCCAGGGATCATTTCCAAGTTCTTGAGTGGGTATCTGCCTTTCCCAGCAATTCCTTTGGGGAACTTTTTTTCTGGAAGCCCTTACACTACCGGTCTTTATGACCTATAGGCTGGCTTCACTTCAGTCAAATGAATTCTCTTCTGTTAACAGTGGCCTGAACAGGTTTACTCAACATGGCAAAATAAAGGGACCTGGGGGGGGGGGGGCCACTCTTTGGGGACAATGAGAATAACAATGGCCTTTAGAAGACCCTGAAGGTTTGATATTTTCATATTAAAATGCCTGTGATCTATTTTTTTATATTTAGTAGAATAAACAAATAAACACAGCTGTAGTTTCTAAATGATGTTTTCATGAGAATCAGAGTAATAAAAAAGAGTGTCCTAAGCTCCCCACCCAGCTCATGGCTTGTTCTTAATGTCTTCTCATCAGGGTAAGCAACTAGGCTTTAGAGGTGAATATAGTGGCTGTCTCTCCAAAATGCACAGGGAGAGGAGTTCTGAGTCCTGGAGTGACCTGGTACTACATCACTATTCCCTTGCTTTTTCACATTAAAGGTGGAAGAACTCTGACATGCAGCATGATCTTGCCATCCCCAGTATCTGAGAGTTGCTGCTTAGTATGTGAGAATGAATGGACTCCCCTTCAATGTAAATCAAGAAAGTTATATGGCATAAAAACACATCAAATCAAAAGGAGTGAAAATGCAGTTTTATTTTAACAGCTGTCAAAAGGAGGACTCTGTCATCCTAAATCATTTTTTCTGCATTTTCAAAAGTCACAGGCAGGCATAAGCAGGCAAGTCACATGAATTTTTTTCAAAGGTCAACTCTAACCTGGTGTGGCTTATGTCAGCATCCACAGCCTCTTGACAGATCCACATCATTTCTCAGAATCTCCAGCTGCTTACCAAGTAAAAAGGTCAGCACATGAGCCAAGCTGGCCAGGGACTATTTCCAAGTTCTTGAGTGAGTACCGTATTTGCCGGCGTATAAGACGACTGGGCGTATAAGACGACCCCCTAACATTTCCACTCAAAATACAGAGTTTGTTATATACTCGCCGTATAAGACTACCCCCTCTTCCGCACACCTTCCACACACCAAATAAAAGGTAAAACAATATCAGATTTGATTTTAACATTTTAA
>NW_006295980.1:328962-340133 GCF_000327345.1 Myotis davidii
CTGCTGATGCCTGAACGGTATGTGGAATGAAGTGGGCGGGCATCGGGAGGCCACTATGGCATGGGGCAAGCACTATGGGCAGTCTATCTGAAGTGTACCTGGCGTATAAGACGACCCCCCACTTGGACGCATATTTTTCAGGGCCAAAAAATCGTCTTATATGCCGGCAAATACGGTATCTGCCTTTCCCAGCTGAGGAGGCTATGTTGGGTTTTATGTGTGTATCTGCCCTTCTCCTGAGGATCACTGAGGGCTTGCTGGGAATGACTTCAGACTGGTCTTTATCTATGACTGTTCAACACCACAGACAGCTGTAGAAGAGTGCAAAAACTAGAAAGTGTGATGAAACCCAGTTAATCCAGGGACCTAGGGGCCTCTTCCCCCAGCCTCCTCCCCAACACACACACACACACACACACACACACACACACACACACACACACATTCAGAGAGAGCACACAGTCACTTGGTTCCAGCACGAGTCATAAGAGATAGCTTTGGGGCATCATCTGACTTCAAATGCCAGCCAGTTTCTTTCATTTTGTTATGTACATGTGACTGTGTCTAGAATCTGTGTTCCTTTACATTGACATATTCTCAATTCCTATTTTAATTGCTAAATCTATAGTGCAGATATTCATATATTGTAAAGAAAGCTCGATACCATTGGTACTCCCACATGTGTTCTCTTCAAGTTTACTGAATAATCAGTTCATTCATGGCAAAATCTTGTTGAGAGTCATGACTGTGCTTGCACTGAATGCATAGATTCATTTTGGGAAGAATTGATAACAATAATTACTTTTCCTATCTGGCAAGAAATGGTATTTTTAGTGTCAAAACAGGAAACACACAAAAAGTTTCATGCAAATTTCCCACTATTTAAAAAATTACATTCACATATGTTTTGTGGCCAAGTGAATTGACTATCGTATTTCTTTACTTTCATATTTTATTTTAGAGAAGTATATAATGTCTTCTTTTGTGTGTTTCAAGTGCATGCAATTTTACTTTTTGTAAACTATCTGAATAATTGACTTGGTTATTATGAAGAGACATAAACATAAGAAGCCATAGGCAATTTTCCAATTTCTGTATGTAAAGAAATTATAGCATATCAATAAAATATATATATATCGCTATGACGTGCACTGAGCATCAGCGGGCAGACGCTCAATACAGTAGCTACTGAGCTGCAGTGACTTGGCAGCAGTGGTTCTCAGGTGGCACACCCTGAAACCAGAGAGGAGGGAGTCCAATTCCTCGTGGGCCACACAATTCCACCTTCGGCTGTGGGTTATATTGTTGTTGGGGCACTGTCGCCCCCAAATCTGGTTTACTGCACACTTGCATTTGCGTTCCCCACCCTGTACGACAGCAACTTTGCAGAGTGCCCTCTCGCACTCCAGGACCCCTAGGGGGATGTTGGAGAGCCGGTTTCAGCTTGATCCCCACAGGCCAGGCTGAGGGACCCCACCTGCCAGAGGGATCTCGCTCACTCAGCAGACGCTGGGGGAGGGACTGCAGGAGGTTGGCCCCAGGACATGTCTGGCCCATCTCGCCTAGTCCCACCCCACCAGCCACCTTCTAAATAATTTCCTTCCAATGTGCATGAATCCGTGCACTGGGTCACTAGTATGACATAAAATGCAGCTATTGAAAAAGATGAAGGGGTCCTTTATGTACTGACATGGACAGGATCTCCAAGAAATGGTAATTGAAGAAAGAACATTGAAAAACAATGGCTGTCTCCTTATCCCGTTTGTCTTTTTTCACAGAGTCATCCATATGACAAAAGGTAAATGCAAAGACTAAGATCTGAAAAATGTACAGCAAACTGCTAATGGCAGTTCTTTTGGTAGAGGAGGGTAAAATGGTGGGGTATAGGAAAGGAGCCAGACAGGGAGTACATTTGTAAAGATCTGTGTCTTTAATAGATTCTTATTTGGAAGGAAAAGAAGAGGTGAAGACACCCATTCTCCAGTCTCTGAGACTCCCTGGGCCTCCCTGTTTTACCAGGAACACAGTAATGAGAGTCACAACACCAGCAATACCAGACCTCTGCTCAGGGTGTCTGCCTGCCAGGCACTTCTCCAAGGGATGTACATACAGTAGCTCATTTAACCTTGAACAGCTTTGGTGGGCAGGCACAGGAAAGGTATGTAACTGGCCCAAAGTCACATAGCTGCAGAACCAGGATATGAACCCCTTTGTCTGGTTTCAGAGCCCCAGGCTTCCACCTCTTCAAAATGCCTCCTCTTGATCCTTGGGGGAGGCAAGGAAACCATTCTCCACTGTCTATTTGTTTTGGTTTTACATGTTTCTATGTGGGATGGAAAGAAACCTGGAGGACTAAGCCCTCCCTGCCACTCAAGAAAAGGTAATGTGTGGTCTTCCCCACTCTTATAGGCATCTGTGCCTCAGCTTCTTCAGTTATGTGAGACTGAGTGGGGCAGCAAGTCACATCTCATAAGATGTTTTAGTTCCTCAGAGAACAGCACTAAAAAAGCCACAAAGCCCTGTCCTCACCATTAGTCCTCTCACATCCTATAAAAATCCATGTCCTACCCCTACACAATACCTACAGTGGTCACATTTTAATGTTAAGCATATGGTTGCTCTGTATCAGAGCATTGCTACGTAATACAGCATGAGAAGTGTGACTACTCACAGCCATATTTTCCACAACTAAACATCCCATTTATGTGAATTGGCATTTTAAAAAAGCAGTAATTTAAGAGTCATGGCCAAGGTTGAATCCAGAGACTGAGAAAGAGTAGAAAATCCTACCTGAGATTGAGTTCTTCAATTTTCTCTTTGTAGTTGGATCTTGAAGCCAGTGTTGCTGACCACTGCCCAGTGGACCTTTTGAAACACAATGAACACTATTAGGACATTTTGGTAACTCATCCCACAGGAGTTTTTAGAGGAAAGATTTTGCTCAAGCCAAAGAAAAGCTCTGAGACCATGATAACCAGTGTCCAGGGAACAGATAAGAAGCAGACGGTACCCAAACCAAAGAAATTTCTTCTCTCTCTTCCAGCACCTCTCACTCACCATATTCATCCGTGATCATGCAGTAACCCAAGCAGTGGTGGTCAGTGCTTGGACCTTGTAAAAGGGTGCAGTTAATGTGTCCTAAAGGACATTGTGAGTTGTCATTACACCTCTTTATGCCTAATCAGTTGGGTCTTGAGACTCAGGAAAAAAGTGGGAGGAGGGGAAAGGAAACTTTCTCTCCTTGCCTTCCATTCCTGATCAATTGTTGTTTCTGCAGGACATGTAGCTGCTCAGTGGTCTGGGAAATAAAACATTCAGATACACCAAGATAATGTGGCATCTTAGTCTGCCATCAACAAACTAATTGAAATTATGAACTCCAACTCTGATGTGTAATGACAGGATGAGGACTGTCATTTCTCTAAGTTAGTAAAAATACATTATATACAAAAGTGATTATGAACACAGGCTCAAGAGAAAGGTGGTCTGATTTGCTAGTTCTGTATGTGCTTGGGCAAACCCCTTAAATTCCATCCTTAGATTCTCCCTTGGTAAAGTAGGGATGACAATAGCAAACCCACTTGTGGAAGTTTGTGAAGATTAAATGAGATGATAATGTAGTATCCCCAAAACCTTTATGCTGTTTGGCTCTCACTGGTTACAGTTACCCTCAGTTAACTGCAGTCTGAAAATATTAAATGGAGAATTTCAGAAATAAACAATTCATATATATGTTAAATCTGTCCCCTCTCCCAGTCACTCATTGTATTCCTCCTTGAACCAGAAGTAATCCAGGTGCTGGTGGCTGGTGTTCAGAACTTGCCATTGAGTCTGGTAACAATGTTCTGAGAGCCATTGTAGAGTTACCATGATTCCTCTAGGTCAGTGATGGTGAATCTTTTGAGCTCGGCGTGTCAGCATTTTGAAAAACCCTAACTTAACTCTGGTGCCATGTCACATATAGAAATTTTTTGATATTTGCAACCATAGTAAAACAAAGACTTATATTTTTGATATTTATTTTTATATTTAAATGCCATTTAACAAAGAAAAATCAACCAAAAAAATGAGTTCACGTGTCACCTCTGACATGTGTGTCTTAGGTTCACCATCACTGCTCTAGATCAAGCATGTCAAACACACAACCCGCGGGCCCCATGCGGCCCACAATGAATATTTTTGCAGCCCAGCCAATATAACGGTATGTAAAAGGCAAAAGATTTATACAATCTGAAGAGAAACCAGAGTAAGAGTGAGGAGAGTAAGAGTGAAAAGAATTGAGGTTGAAATCTGAAAACCCATAAATGGGTAGATGGGAAAATAAATATTTATTGACAAATCTATATTGATATATATATGTAAAAGCCTAAACGACCAGCTGACCGGCCAATAGCTATGACGCACAATGGCCACCAGGAGGCAGATGATCCAGTTGGTAGCTATGAGGTGCACGGACCACCAGGAAGAAGACGGCAGGAGCTGCCATGCTGTGGCGAATTGGCAGCTTCAGTTCTTGGGTGACACACCTGGAAACAGAGAGAAGGGAGCCCGATTGCGGGGTGCATCACCCAATAACCGCACTCTTGCAATCCGGAACCCCTCAGGGAATGTAGGAGAGCCAGTTTTGGTCCGATCCTTGCAGGCCAGGCCAAGGGACCCCACTGGTGCACAAATCCGTGCACCAGGCCTCTAGTCTTAAACTAGTTGTACTAGCAAAGGAGTTGCAAATTAGCTGCCTCAAATGGAAGAAGTAGGCTATTTGGCCAGCCCAGTGTGTTTAAAAAAAAATTTTTTAAAAAAACATTCAATATGATTATGCACCAAGTGTACTTCTGAAAATATTGACTACAAAAAACCACATGACCAAAGTTTTATTACAGTCACTCTTCAAAAAGTAGTTATGTGTCAGGTACCTATAATAATAAAAGGGTAATATGCTACATCTTTCAGATGTCATTCCAGACGTCCTTCCTGACCAACCCAGGGTGGAGGGAAGCCAGCTTGGGTCCTAGGTGCCTGCTGGCAGCCAGAGGAGGGAAACCTGGGTCCTAGGTGTGGGAGGGAAGCCGGTGCTGGCAACCTGGGGAAGGAAGGCCTACTCTTGCATGAATTTTTGTGCATCGGGCCTCTAGTTATTAAAAACAAACTACAAAGTTTGCTAAGGACTTATTACTATAATCATATTGCTTTCATTTCCCTTATGGGCCTAAGCGCACGCGCACCATTTCTCTCCCCTAATACTAGCAGCAAATATTTTAACAGCTGATTGCCACATCATTACTCTTGGATTGACTTGTTTGGTGTGCACAACAGGAAATATTTCACTTTCAGAGAACAGGAAAAATAGGTTTATTTGCATTATGCTTACTAATTTGTGCAGTTATTCAATGTCTGGTAAGTTAATGATCAAGAAAAAAATATTAATTTTTATTAAAATGTTCTATTATTTTATGTTAACGATTACTCATTTATTTCAGCCCTTTGTATTCAGCATGTCTCTATCGAAATAAACCCACGTTTCTATGAATATTGAAGCTTTTGTTTTTATGTGGCCCACATAAACTTAAACCTTGTTTATTTGGCCCCTGTTAGCCTTTGAATTTGACATGCTTGCTCTAGGTGCTTAACCAAACAGGCCCTGTGGTTTACAGAAAGGCAGTGGGGTAAAATGAATTTTTTCCTCCCTTTCTTTACTCTCTCCTCCAGACCAGTTGTTACTCTTGTGGGAAATGTGGCTGCTCAAAATAACTCCTGTGATCTGGATAAAACAATCAGCCACATCTAGTTAATTTAGAATTTTATCTGTTATCTACAAAATGAATTGATTTAGGAACTCGAACCCTGCTGGATAACAACTATGTGGAGGACTAGTATTTGCCCATAATAGTAGAATGATGTTGCATACAAAAGTGGTTAGGAGCACAAACTCAAGAGACAGGCTACTTGTTTTCCAATCCCTGTTCTGCGTGACGTTGGACAAGTCTTTTAAGCTCGCTGATACACACATTTCCCCTTTGTAAAGTGGGGATGACAACACTTCCTTCCTTAGATGTTAGTGAGGTCCTTGGCTATGCAATTACTTATATTCACACAAGAGGGAACATTCCATTTGTATCCATGAAAGTTCCGCCAGCATCAGCTGTTGAGAGCCTCAGCTGGAATAATTCAACATACACTATCATCCCAGATAGCTAGGACAACTTCCCTTGCAGCCATACATAAGCTCAATTCCAGTTCTCACTGAGACTGGCGAGCCCAGGACCTGCCTGTAGCCCAGATGGGTGCCAGTCCGGGCATCTAGGCTTGAAGTACTGCTGCTGATGGTATTTATGCTACTCAGAGAGGTCCACAGGCCAACACTCTATCCACTGAGCCAAACAAGCTTGGGCTGCTATTGTTTAGTACTTCCACTTTTTTTCACCCAGGGCCCCAACTCTCCTGCCCTGTAACAGTTGTCAGTCTGTTCTCTGTATGTATGAGTCTGTTTCTATTTTGTAAAGGGCATAAGTCATTCTCCAGAGCTCACAGCCCAGTATAGAGCCCAAGGTGGTCCCAAAGCTAACAGGAAATTATATGTAGGATGAGCCACTTCTCAATTATCTGTATCTGTTTTCTGCATGCCCTGATTTCCCCTACAACTTTTAGTTTTAAAGCTTTCAAAGCTACAGAAAAGTTGAGATAATAGTACAATAAACACCCATAAACCATTTACCTAGATTGAATAATTTTTTAAACTTTACTATACTTGATCCTGCCTCGTTCTCTCTCTCATAGTTTTTAGAATTACCATTCTACTATCAGTCCACAAAAATCCTCAATTAACCCAATATCATCCTTTGTACCTTATTTCTAATCAAAGATTATACATTTACTTTTCATATATCCATAGTCTAATTTTATTTAGAACACATCCACACATTTCTTGGGTTTTTTTCTTACAAAAGAGTGATGTTGCCTTAACCAGTTTGGCTCAGTGAATAGAGCGTTGGTTTGTGGTCTCAAGGGCCCCAGGTTCGATTCCGGTCAAGAGCATGTACCTTGGTTGTGGGCACATACCCAGTAGGAAGTGTGCAGGAGGCAGCTGATCGATGTTTCTCTCTCATAGATGTTTCTAACTCTTTATCCCTCTCCCTTCCTCTCTGTAAAAAAATCAATAAAATACATTTTTTTAAAAAAAGAGTGATGTTTTTGAAAAGTTCATTTCAAGAAGAATGTCTCTACATTTAATTTGTCCAAATTTTCTTCATTATTAGACTTAAGTTAAACATTACTGTGTCTCAAGATTTCTCTATTGTAATTAATGGAGAATTTCCTCTTTATAACAAATAAATAATCTTAGAGTGTGTAAATGCCTTATTTTCCTACATTATTTCACCCAATGATTTTTGCATCCATCAATACTTTTGCCTAAATAAATTATTATAATGATGGTTAACAATGGTTATGGATTATGATGTCACTCTGCTAAAGATAGCAAGACAGCCTGGATCTTTAGAGGACTAGACTGTTGCAGTTTGATTCTGTCAAAAAGTGACTTCTATTCAAAAGTACTTAAATGGTAGACATTGAAACAAACAAACAAACCCCCCCACAGCATCTCTAAGCTGAATGGTTCAGGACAAGTGCAGAAAGTTTGAACCATGATGCCAAATAACGGAGAAGAAAAAGACCTCCTTAAAAACAAGTTGCTAACAACGGGTTTATAATAGCTAAATAATAAATACATGTCTACATTTTTCCTTAGCTCACACCTAAAATTATACTTCTTAAAGGCATGGTACACAGAACATCTTGATTGACAGAGGACAGAATAACCCAAATTACATGCTAGCCAATATATTAGTGAACCAGATCACAGCTAGACAAGGATTTGTGAACATACTGATAGAACAAATAGCAGATATGTGAAAATCTCAGGTTGAGTAAGAAAAATACTGGGCTCTCACCATGACCAGCAGGCACTGTAAGGACCCTGAAGGCATCTGTCTCACAGTCAATCTCTGGTGACTGAGACAACGGAACATATGGAGTAATGATGGGACCATGTCACAAAAGTTACACACAGAAAACTGTGGGCTCCTGGAGCTGCTGACTTCCTAATAACAGGCCAGTGAAGTCTTCTGAGTAGAGTCAAAAGCACCTACAAGTTAATCTGAGATGATCAAGAGGAAAGCAGAATTTTCTAGTCAAAGCAGGATAGGTTGACAATTGCATCAAAAAGAGTAAATTACCCAGGAATAAACTTAACCAAGGAGATGAAAGACCTGTACTCTAAAAACTGTAAGACATTGAAGAAAGAAATTCAAGAGGGCACAAGAAAATGGAAGGATATGCTGTGCTCATGGATTTGAATGATTAATATTGTTGCAATGACCATACTACACAAAGCAATTTACAGATACAAGAAAATTCCTATAAAAATATGTTATTCTTCTCAGACCTAGAACAAATAATCTTAAAATTTATGTGGAACCAAAAAAAAAAAAAAAAAGACCTCGACAAAGAAGAACAAAGTTGACAGTATCATTTAAAAAAAATATTTCCTGGCTGGTGTGCTCAGTGGTTGAGCATCGACCCAGGCACTGAGAGGTCACCAGTTGGATTCCTGGTCAGGGCATGTGCCCAGCCAGCCAATCAATGTTGATGTTTCTCTCTCTCTCTCTCTCTCTCTCTCTCTCCCTCTCCCTCTCCCTCTCTCCCTCTCTTCCTCTCCCTTCCTCTTTCTAAATTCATGGTACTGGCACAAAAGCAAACACACAGATCAATGAAACAGAATAGAGAGCCCAGAAATAAACCAACAACTACATGGTCAACTAATCTATGACAAAGTAGGTAAAAATATACACTGCATGAAAAATAGACTCTTACACAAGTAGTGTTGGTGGGAAATGGACAGATACATGCAAAAAAAAGGAGAAAGAAAGAAAGAAAGAAAGAAAGAAAGGAAGAGAAAGAAAGAAAGAAAGAAAGAAAGAAAGAAAGAAAGGAAGGAAGGAAGGAAGGAAGGAAGGAAGGAAGGAAGGGAGGAAGGAAGGAAGAAAGGAAGAAACTGGCCTAACCTATTACACTATACACAAAAATGAACTAAAAATGGGTTAAAGACTTAAATGTAAAGTCCAAAATCATAATACTCCTAGAAGAAAACACAGGAAGTAAACATTTGACATCAGTCTGAGTAATATCTTTTTTGGTAAGTTCCCTCGAGTAAGGGAAATGTAAGCAAAAATAAACAAATGGGACTTCATCAAAGTAAGAGGCTTCTGTACTGGGAAAGAAACCTTCAACAAAAGAAAAACAACATACTGAATGGGAGAATATATTCACAAATGATATATCTGATAAGGGGTTGATATTCAAAATATATAAGTAACTAATGCAATTCAATAATAAAAAATGGGCAGAGGACATGGAAAGACATACCTTCAGAGAAGACATACAGGTGGTCAACAAACATATAAAAAGACTAGAGGCCCGGTGCATGAAATTTGTGCAGGGGGGCGGGGCGGGCCTCAGCCCAGCCTGCCCCCTCTCACAATCCAGGACCACTGGCTCTTAACTGCTCACCAGCCTGCCTGCCTGATCACCCCTAACTGCTCCCCCTGCTGGCCCAGATCACCCCTAACTGCTCTCCCCTGCCAGTGTTTGGTCGCTCTCATTAACCCCTCTGCCAGCCTGGTCACTCCACACAGCCTGCTGCTCAGTCGTTTGGTCGTCCCTCAC
The DNA here is from genome assembly GCF_000327345.1 of Myotis davidii. Lineage (NCBI taxonomy): Eukaryota > Metazoa > Chordata > Mammalia > Chiroptera > Vespertilionidae > Myotis > Myotis davidii. The sequence goes on from NW_006295980.1 coordinate 338,683, forward strand.
TAACCCTCCTGCCGGCCTGGTCGCCCCACGCAGCCTGTTTGGTTGTGATGGTCACTTAGGCTTTTATTATTATAGATGCTCAGCACAACTAATCACCAAGAAAACACAAATCAAACCACAATGAGATACCACCCATGCTAGTGAGAATGGCTATTATCAAAAAGCCATCAAATAACATATCTTGGCAACAATACGAAGCAATGGAAACCCTGGTGCAGTAGCCTCTATGGAAAAAAGTATGGAGATTCCTCAAAAAATCTAAAAATAGATATACCTTACAACCCAGCAATTCCACCTCTTGTTATTTATCCAAAGAAAAGAAAGATGCAGGAGGCAGTGGATTGATGGTTCTCTCTTATCATTGATGTTTATGTCTCTCTCGCCCTCTCCTTCCTCTCTGAAATAAATGAAAATGTACTAAAAAAAAAGAAACAGACTTACAGACACAGAGAACAGACTGATGGTTACCAGAGGGAAGGGGGGTTAGAGAGGTGAGTGAAAAAAGTGGTGGGATCAAGAAATACAAATTGGTAGTTACAAAATAGTCATGGGGACATGAAGTACAACACAGGGAATATAGTTAATATTATAATAAGTATGTATGGTGCCAGGTGGGTACTTGAAATAAGTGAGGGGGGGGGTCACTTTTTAAAGGACAAGATTGTCTAACCACTATGCTGTACAACTGAAACTAATACAAAATAATATTGAATGTCAACTATACTTGAAAATTAAATTTCTAAAAAAGAAAGCTCTCCTGTTACTACAGAAAGAGAAGAAATAAAATTGTAATAATAGATTATGAATGTCTTATGCTATGTACGTGAAACTAATATAATATTGTATATCAACTATAAATTAAATTTATTTATTTTTATTTCAATGACTGAGCCATGCCAGCGAGGGTAAATTAAAGTATTTTAAATGTAAAAACTAAAATAAATAATAATTAAAAATAAATGTTCTTTAAAAACAAGTGCAATAATGATTAATAATAAATAATCAAATAAAAATAACTCATTATTAGTTAATAATGAATCCATGAAATAACAGCTTTTTATCTAGGATAAGTACTTTACATTCAAAACCAATAAGTGTAATCCTCAAACCTTACTTCTACTATCTCTCAGAACAATTTTGGAAAGAATTTTGAAGCTTATGAAGAAGCATCTTTGTCCTGTATAATCTTTCAATAAAAGATTTTCTGAATGATAAAAAAAGAGAAAAAGACCTAATTCAAAAAGATATATGTAGTTTTATGTTCATTGCAGCATTATTTGCAACAGCCAACTTATGGAAGCAGACTAGGTGTCCATCAACAGATGAATGGATACAGAAAATGGACGTGCGCCCCCCTCACACACACACACACAGACACACACACACACACACATAGGAATATTATGCAGCAATAAAAAAGAATGAAATCTTGCCATTTGCAACAACACAGA
>NW_006295980.1:343184-344706 GCF_000327345.1 Myotis davidii
TTTGCGGACAGGGGTTGGGGTGGGGGGCGGCGGGGGAAGAGATGGCACATCCCCCAGACCACACCCAGGAGCCGGTTGGGAAGGATGGGCGAGCACCAGACCCCTTGCGGCCCACCAAAGAGAAAATGGCAGCGGGGCAGGCCCAGGCCCCAGACCTAAACTGGAGCGCGACGGGGTCGGAGTCACCGGGCTCAGGTCCCTTCCCGGGCGGGCGGGGGGATGGGGAGACGGTGGCAGACACCCCTCCCCTCCCGGCTTAACCCGGAGCGGGAAGTGGGGCACCAGGCCCCCTTCCTGCCAATCAGAGACAAAATGGAAGGAGCGCGCTTCCTTCGTACCCAGAAGCCCATGTGGTTCTAATCTAGAGCGAGTACTAGGGCGGGGGGTCCTGAAACTGCCCCAACCAGCGGGGCTGGGGGCGCTCTCCCAGAAGCGAGGTGTCTTCGCTGTGAGAGCACTGTGTCTGGGCGCTCGCCACAGGCGTCCGACTTCGTTATTTTATTTTAAAAACACCTTTATTAATGTTTAGAGGGAGGAAGGGAGGGGGATAGAGAGAGATCAATGTGAGAGCTCGCCATCGATCAATCGATCGGCTGCCTCCCGCACGCCCCCTACTGGGGAATTGAACCCGCAAAGGGCCAGAACGGAACCGGCAGCCATTTGGTCAAGGAAGGTCACCCAAGCAACTGAGCCTCACCGCCAGCAGCTGGCCTCGGATTTTAAACCAGCTTTTAGAATGTTTGGGTCTCGTCCCTCTATCCTGTCCCCTCGGGTCCTCTTTTCGCGACTCCCAGTGCCTCTTTCCGCACACGTCTCTAACCACTGAACAGTGAGCAAGAGTTCATTCTAGAGGGTTTGGAGAGAAGGCATCAGGCCTGTAGGGAAGAAGTTTTCATCCAGAAGGGCCAACGGAGGGAAACCCGGAGGGTCAATTCCGTGGGAGAGGTGGGATAAGGTTTGGGTCAGTAACGACGAGCTTCCCAGCTGTGAGGCTGGAGTACATGAAAGGTGGATCCTCAGACTGAACAGTTAGGGCTCCTGGATGCCTTCCAGAGACCCTTAGGTGCCTAGACGGGAGTGTAGGATGGGGGGGGGGCATAATAATACAGAGCTTTTTCTGTTCCAGGCATACTGCTGTTCACTTAACATGCAATTGGATCACCCCCCCAAAGGGCATTGTAAAAGCAGATGTTACAGAGAGGCACTGGGTGTCATTTAAGAATCTAGCCCAAGGATGAGATGAGAACAGAGTAAAGTTTTCTTTTTAAACTTTATTATTGAAAATATTACAAACTAGAGGCCCGGTGCATGAATTTGTGCATGGGTGGGGTCCTTCGACCTGGCCGGCGATCAAGGCCTATCGCGGGACCAGCTGGCCAGTGGGAGGGACCCCGGGAGGTTGGCCAGCCTGTCCCCAAACGGGGCCTATGGGGGGCTGATAAGCAGGGGGTAGGGACTGCGGGACCTTGGCCTGCTAGGGGGAGAGACCATGGGGACCCTCATTTCCCCCCATCACTGGTTC
>NW_006295980.1:347312-350523 GCF_000327345.1 Myotis davidii
CAGAACTTCAGCTCTGAGATCCTGGCTGCCTGAAAGCAGGTTTCTGGGGTTTTGTTTAACTTCTATATTTGTAACAATGTTTCAAACTGCAAGCTCAGAGGCCGGCAGCGGCAGGCAGGGAACGTTGGAGTCCTCCGTCACTGAACCAAGCAAGCCTCATGTTCGCTTCAAGCTGCCTGGCTGCCGGCCGCCATCTTGGCTGGCAGTTTATTTGCATATCGCCCTGATTAGCCAATGGGAAGGGTAGCGGAGGTATGGCTAATTACCATGTTTCTCTTTTATTAGATAGGATATCCCTCCTTTTTTACCCATTAATCCCTTCTACTCCTCTTCTGCCCCCTCCCCAGGCTTCCCTGCAACGTTGATTGTCCATAGGCTATGAATATCCTATCTAATAAAAGAGTAATATGCAAATTAACCATCACTCCAACACAAAGATGGCAGCGCCCATAGCCACAAGATGGCAGCACCCAGTCCTCTCAGCCCTGATGGAGTCCTCCAGTCCTGGGGGGTGACCACTGAGAGCAGGGCCTTCTTGGCTGTCCCATGGCAACCCAGGAGTGGCCAAGCGGGCCCCACAGACAGTAGAGAACCACAGGGAACAGGCCTCAGCCATCAGTAGGACATCACCTGATGGCTCCTGGATTGGAGAGGGTGCAGGTCGGGCTAAGGGACCCCCTCCCCTGCTCCCCGTGCATGAATTTCGTGCACCAGGCCTCTAGTCTATAATAATAAAAATGTAATATGCTAATTAGGCTAGATTCCTTCTGGATGTCCTCCCGGGTGACCTTCTGGATGAAGCTAGGGCTGCGAGGGCCCGGGTGCCTGCTGGCAGCTAGAGGGAAGCCCAGGTCCTGGGTGCCAGAGGGAAGCTTGTGCTGGCAGCTGGGGGAAGGAAGGCCTACTCTTGCATGAATTTCATGCATCAGGCCTCTAGTCTATATAATAAAAGCCTAAGTAACCATTATGGTGGAATGACGAGAACCACCAGTTGCTATGATGTGCACTGAACACCAGGGGGCAGATGCTCAATGCAGGAGCTGCCCTCTGGTGGTCAGTGTGCTCCCACAGGGCGAGCACCGCTCAGCCAGAAGCCGGGCTCACAGCTGGAGAGCACAGCAGGAGAGGTGGGAGCTTCTCCTACCTCCCCAGCAGCGCTAAGGAGCAGTGAGCAGGCGGGTGGTAAGGAGTGAGGAGTCCTGGACTGCTAGAGGGTGCAGGCTGGGCTGAGGAACCCCCTGTGCATGAATTTCGTGCACTGGGCCTCTAGTATACATATAAATTCTTTGTTTAATCTCTTCCCATCTCCCCTTCTGAAATACGTTAGTCTGTTGCATGTTTCAATGTCTCTGAATCTGTTTTGTTCATCATTTTATTTTCTTCATTAGATTTCACATATAAGTGAAATCATGTGATACTTGTCTTTCTCTAACTTGTCTTTATCTTTCACTTAGCATAATGCTCTCCAGGTCCCTCCATGCTGTCTCAAAGGGTAAGAGTGAAGTTTTTAGATTATTGGACAGGAAGAGAGTCCTGAGTACTTATTTTCTTGATCCTGAGTTGAGTGGGCAAATGCAGAGAGAGAGGACCCATAGCACGTGGGCATTTACATTTTTAACATACCTGAATTTTTCTTTTTACATTCAACATAGTTTTGTGTTACTTTCCATTGCAGAGCATAGTAATTAGACAATCATATACTTTAGAAATTGTCCCTCCCCCAAATTTCCAGTACCCACTTAGCACCATACATAATTATTGCAATATTACTGACTATATTTCTTATGCTGTAGTTCACATCTCCGTGATTATTTTGTAACTACCACCTGTACTTCTCAATCCCTTCACATTTTTTACCCAGCCCCACAAACTGCCTCCTGTCTGGAAAACATGAGTTTATTGTCTGTTTCTATGAGTTTGTATTTTGTTTGTTTATACTGTTCTTTTGATGTCACCTTTAAGTGAAATCATATGGAATTTGTCTTTCTCTTACTCACTTATTTCACTTAGCATAAGAGCCTCTCGGTCTTATGGCGAACATTTTGAGCTCGGCATGTCAGCATTTGAAAAACCCTAACAACTCTGGTGCCATGTCACATATAGAAATATTTTGATATTTGCAACCATAGTAAAACAAAGGTTTATATTTTTGATATTTATTTTATATATTTAAATGCCATTTAACAAAGAAAAATCAACCAAAAAAATGAGTTCGCATGTCACCTCTGACACGCGTGTCATAGGTTCGCCATCACTGCTCTAGGTCTATCCATGTTGTGGAAAAACGGTAACATTTCCTTCTTTTTTATGGCTGAATAATATTCCATTACATATGTACCAGCACTTTTTAAAAAAGAATAGTTCATTGATTTTTAAAAAAATGTATTTTATTGATTTTTCACAGAGAGGAAGGGAGAGGGATAGAGAGTTAGAAACATCGATGAGAGAGAAACATCGATCAGCCGCCTCCTGCACACTCCCCACTGGGGAAGTGCCCACAACTAAGGTACATGCCCTTGACTGGAATCGAACCTGGGACCCTTGAGTCCGCAGGCCGATGCTCTATCCAAGGAGCCAAACTGGCCAGGGCTTGATTTTTTTTAGAGAGAGAGAGAGATAGAGGAAGGGAAAAGATAGGAACATGGATGTGAGTGTCCCAACATTGATCAGCTGCCTTCTTCACTCCCACTAACTAAGATCAAGCCCACATCCCTGGCATGTGCCCTGATGTGGAATTGAACAAGCAACCTTTTGGTACACAGAATGACACCCTACGAACTGAGCAACTCCAGCCAGGGTGAACCACCAATTTCGGTATCCATGATGTGCACTTGGGTGCCTTCCATATCTTGACAATTCAAATAATGCTGCAATGAACATAGGGGTGCATATAGTCTTTCAAATGAGCATTTTGGATTTCTTCGAATATCTATAATAATAAAAGCATAATATGCTAGTTAGACTGGACATCCTTCCGGGCAACCTTCCAGATGAAGCCAGGGCTTTGAGGGAAGCCCGGGTCCCAGGTGCCTGCCAGTGGCCAGAGGGAAGTCTGGGTCCCGGGTGCTGGAGGGAAACCCGGGTGCCAGAGGGAAGCCAGTGCCAGTAGCTGGGGGTAAGAAGGCCTCCTCTTGCACAAATTTCGTGCATCGGGCCTCTAGTCCTATATAATAAAGAGCTAATAGCTAACTAGACCAAACAGCAGAATGAC
>NW_006295980.1:350647-353679 GCF_000327345.1 Myotis davidii
CCCTGTCCCTTCCTCTCTGTGAAAAATCAATAAAATATATTTTAATAATAAAAAAAAAGACTGCAAGGGGTTGTGAGGACCAGCCAAGGCTGTGAGAGGCTGCAAGGGCTGAACCCCTTGCACAAATTACATGCATTGGGCCTCTATTCTATATATATAAAAGCCTAAGCAACCAAACGCCCCATCAACAGGTCGCTATGACACACACTGACAACCAGGGGTTAGACACTCAATGCAGGAGCTGCCCCCTGGTGGTTAGTGTACTCCCACAGCCACCTCCCACAGCGAGCCAACCTCCTGTGATCCCTCCCCCTGGCCAGCCTGCCCCCATCGGCCCTAGGCCCCAATTGACCCCAATCACAGGCCAGGCCAAAGGACCCCACCCATGCACGAATTCGTGCACTGTGCCTCTAGTATACCCATAAGTGGAATTGCTATATCATAAGGCAGTTCCATTTTAATTTTTTTGAGAAATCCCCATACTGTTTTCTATAGTGTGTGCACCAATCTATATTTGCACTAACAGTGCACAAGGGTTCCCTTTTCTTCATATCATCACCAACATATATTGTTTATTTATTTATGGTAGCCGTTCTGACAGGTGTGAGGTGATATCTCATTGAGGTTTTAATTTGAGTTTCTCTGATGATTAGTGACATTGAGCACTTTTTCATATGTCTGTTGACCATCTGTATGTTCCCTTTAGATAAGTCTCTATTAAGGTCTTCTGTATATTTTTAATTGGATTATTTGTTATTTTTTTGGTGTTCAGTTGTATGGTTTTTTTTTTTTTTAAATAAATTTTGGGTATTAACCCTTTACCATGTATATCACTGGGGAATATTTTTCCACATTTAGTACTTTGTCTTTTCGTTTTGTTCGTGGTTTTCTTTACTGTGTTAACACTTCTTAGTTTGATGTACTCCCATTTATTTTTTTTGTTTGTTTGCATTTCCTTGTCCTAAGAACTAAAACAGAAAATATATTGCTAAGAGAAATGTCCAAGTTTTTACTGCCTATATTTTCTTGTAGTAGTTTTAAGGTTTTGAGTCTTACGTTTAAGTCTATAATCCATTTGGAGTTTATTCTTGTATGTGGTGTAATAAGGTGATCTAGTTTCATTTTTATTGCATGTTATCTGTCCAACTTTCTTGACACCATTATAGAATAGACTTTTACCTCATTGTATGTTCTTGCCTCCTTAGTCAAATATTAACTGACTATGTAGGCATGGGTTTATTTCTGAGCTCTCTATCTATTCCACTGATTTATAAGTCTGTTTTTATGCCAGTACCATGCTCATTTGATTACTATAGCTTGGTATTTTTTTTTGATAGCAGTTAACATGATAACCTCCAACTTTGTTCTTCTTTCTTGAGATTGCTCTTGTTATTTGGGTTCTTTTCTGGGTTCATAGAAATTTTTGGATTATTTATTCTAATTCTGTGAAATATGTCATTGATATTTTGATAGGAATTCATTGAATCTATAGAGGCCTTGGGAAGTATTTTAATTATGTCAATTCTTACCCATGAGCATGCTATATGTTTCCATTTATTTGTATCTTCTTCAGTGTCTTATCATTGTTCAAATACAGGTCTTTTACCTCCCTGGTTAAATTTATTCCTAGGGCCCATATGGCATGGTTTAGTGGTTGAGCATCAACCTATGAACCAGGAGGTCAGGGTTCGATTCCCGGGCATGTGCGGGCTTGATCCCCAGTGTGGGGTGTGCAGGAGGCAGCCGATCAACAATTCTCTCTCATCATTGATGTTTCTATCTCCCTCTCCCTCTCCCTTTCCCTTCCTATTTGAAATCAATAAAAATATATAAATTAAATTTATTCCTAGGTATTTTATTTTGTTTGATGAAATTGTAAGCAAGATTGTTTACTTAGTTTCCCTTTCTGATAGTTCATTATTGGTGTTTAAAACGCAACCAATTTCTGGATATTTACGTATTCTGCTACATTACTGAATTCATTTATCAGTTCTAGTAAGTTTTTTGGTGGAATCTTTAGGGTTCCGTATATACAGTATCATGTCATCTTCAAATAATGACAGTTTTGCTTCTTTAAAAAAAATTCTTTATTATTTAAAGTATTACATGTGTCTCCTTTTCCCCCCATTGACCTCTCCCCGGCACTCACAACTCCCAGCATATGCCCTCATCACCCTAGTGTCTGTGTCCATTGATTATGCCTATATGCATGCATACAATCTTCACAGTGGAATACTATGCTGCTGTAAAAAAGGAATTTGACCCTATTCTTTTTTTTAACATTTGACAGTCTCTTCGATGCTTCTCTGTCTCTGGAGACAGTTTCACTTCTTCCTTTCCATTTTGGATGTCTTTGATTTCTACTTCTTTTTTGATTTTTTTTTCTTTATTGATTAAGGTATTACATATGTGTCCTTATTCCCCCCCTTGGCCCCCCCACTCCCACTCATGCCCTCACCGCCCTGTTGTCTGTGTCCGTTGGTTAGGCTTATATGCATGCATACAAGTCCTTTGGTTGATCTATCCTCCTTATCCCCACCCTCCACTCACTTCACTCTGCCTTGCCTTTCCTCTGAGGTTTGTCAGTCTGCTCAATGCTTCTCTGTCTCTAGATCTGTTTTTATTCATCGGTTTATGTTGTTCATTATATTCCACAAATCAGTGTGATCATGTGATATTTATCTTTCTCTCATTGACTTATTTCACTTAGCATAATGCTCTCCAGCTCCATCCATGCTGTTGCAAATGGTTAGGAGTTCCTTCCTTTTTACTGCGGTATAATATTCGGTTGCATAGATGTGCCAAAGTTTTTAATCCACTCATCTGTTGGGGGCACTTAGGCTATTTCCAAATCTTAGCTACAGTGAATTGTGCTGCTATGAACATAAGGGTGCATGTATCCTTTCTGATTGGCGTTTCTGGTTTCTTGGGATATATTCCTAGTAGTGGGATCACTGGATCAAATGGGAGTTCCATTTTTTGTTTTTTAAGGTAGCTCCATACTGTTCTCCACAGTGGCTGCACCAGTCTGC
>NW_006295980.1:357297-359050 GCF_000327345.1 Myotis davidii
TGAATGGCTGAAGCCAACGATGCGTTCTAAGGAACAAATGGTGAAGCTTCTAACTTTGGAACAATACCTAACAATTATGCCCCAGGAGCTAGAGACCTGGGTGACAGAACAATGCCCGGAGAGTACAGAAAGAATTCTGTCACTCTTAGAAGAAATACAGATGAAACCTGAGACAATAGAGACAAAGGTGAGAAAAGAGTTTGGGATCTGGGGAACTAGACCAAAAGGGTATCAGAGGCAGGTGGGATTGGATCTGACATTTGTTTCTGTGTCATTCTTCAGCCCGAAATTTCTGCACAGTCCTTTTCACATTTCTCTTCTACTGGAGAAAGCATATGGGTGAGTGGTTTCCAACTTCATCTTAACCAATTCTCCTCTGTAACAAAAATATTCTAATGTCCCAGTAAATATACTTAAATACAATTCATAGATAACATAATCTACCTACAGTCATTCATCAAAAAACACTAGTATTATCTGGCCAATGTGCTTCAGTGGTTGAGAATTGACCTATGAACCAGGAAGTCAAAGTTTGATTCCAGATGCGGGCACATGCCCTGGTTGCAGGCTTGATCCCTAGTAGGGGGCGAACAAGAGGCAGTGGATCAATGATTCTTTTTCATTATTGATGTTCCTATCTTCCTCTCCCTCTCTGTTACTCTCTGAAATCAATAAAAATAAAAATTTTAAAAAGCACCCGTATTATGCATTAGGATCTGCAGACCAGATCCATCGACAGCTGTTTTGTATACCCCTCAGCTAATAATGGATTTAACCTGTTAAAGCATTGTTCAAAAGAAGAGGAAGAAGGAGAATAAATGACAGACAGAATGTGGCACACTGGGCCTAAAATATTTACTATATGACTTTTTGCAAACAAAGCTGGCCAAGTCTGAGTCAGGTGGTTTCCAGAAGAAATATAAAGGAATAAGAAGGTAGTTTATTATGAACTAAAAAACCTTTCAGTGTGCACATGTCTGGGCTTGAGTGCACCAGAAGATATCATGAAGTTGTCAGATGCTTGCCTCTCTGCACAGATTCACTGTGAAAGTGGCAGGCAGTAATTCAGAATGATACCCCTCAAACACTATGAACAGCGTTGCTGCTGATCATGTGATTTTCTAAACAGGCAAACAACTCTTGATAAATCTGACTAATTTGTAGTATAGTCTTTCTTTAAAAGACATTTTCAATTTTTTCTTTTTTTAAAATAAAATTTATTATGTGAGACTGGTCAACAGGGTCATATAGGTTTCAAGTATACATTTCTATAATACATGCATAATCTGTATATTGCATTGTTCAAGTCTTACATTCAATATTATCTTGTATTAATTTTAGTATATGTATACAGCATAGTGGTTAGATAATCATGTACTTTACAAGGTATTCCCCCTGATATTTCCAGTACCTATATAGCACCATACAGTTATTACAATATTATTGACCACATTTCCTTTGCTGAACTTTACATCACCATGACTTTCATTTCCAAAGGAGTGCTTTCCCAGGAAATTCAAGTCATGCTAACATTTTCAAAAATATTTTGTGATTATATGACCAGCAGTGTGAGGTTCTTGACAGATTCTTTTTACCTACATGAATATTTGAAGGTAGGTGGGGCACAGGAGCAATTCTGCACTGTGCATTATCTATGCTTGTGTCTCTGCCCACTAATTCTGATAGCCACTACCTTCCATCATTTCCAAAACACCTCATCGGAATGGTGACTCTGTCCCCTCCACAGAACAAC
>NW_006295980.1:359884-363462 GCF_000327345.1 Myotis davidii
CGTCCCCAGTAGGAGATGTGCAGGAGGCAGCTGTTCGATGTTTCTCTCTCATCGATGTTTCTAACTCTCTATCTCTCTCCCTTCCTCTCTGTAAAAATTCAATAAAATATATTTAATTAAAAAAAAAGATAATGAGTCTGCTCAGCAAGGAGTCTTTCACCAATAATATTATAAAGGAAATTGAGGGGAGTATGTGTGATATGAATAAAGATTAATTTTCCCAGCCAATTTTTATCAGTGGAATCTGTGGTGTTGTGGATCCCATGAGCCTTGGTTGTTCTTATGGCATAAGAGTCATGTTTAAACATGACACTTTATTAATATACTCATTTCAGATCCTTTAAGAGGGTTTAATTGCTTGCTGCAGTAAATGAATATGTGTCCTATCTAATAATAGACAAAGATGGTAATTGACCGTACCTTCGCTACGCCTCCCATAGGCTAATCAGTGTGATATGCAAATTAACCACCAACAAAGATGGCGGTTAATTTGCATACCTAGGCTCCAAGTGGTGGAGTGAGGCCTGATGTTTCTGGGCCGGCAGAGCAGCGAGGCCTCATGGCTCCAGGGCCAGTGGAGCAGCGAAGCCTGACATTTCCGGGGCCAGCTCCAGCTGGAACTCAGCCAGAGCAAAGGCCTGGGCCCTGGGTGCCAGAGACAAACCAGTGCCAGTAGCCAGGGGAAAGGAAGGCCTATTGCACGAAACTCTTCATGCAACAGGCCTCTAGTCTTACCCATAAAAACATAGACCCGTGTTTCTCCAGGAATGGTAAGTGGATTCTCCATAGCTGGATCACCTGCGGTGCATTTTTAACAGGATCTACAGGTGAGTGCTGTACATACTACCTTTTGAGAACCACTGCTCCAGACAATACAGGAGTTAGTTCAGGGTGAGAAAGTCCAGGGGAAGAAAGGCTCATAGAAGTTCATGGATGTCTCGAGGGTGGTCAAGAACTTTCCAAGGTTTTACAGAGTGATAAAGCACAAGGTTCTCTGGGAAGACCTTGAGAGATACCATATTAGAAAAGATGGCTATGTATAAATTCGAAAAACTGTTAAATTTTTGGGTATCTTGCCTGGGTTCCTTGCTTTCCCATATCCTAAGTACATGAGAATGGATATCCTTGACACTTGGACCCATTTTCTCTTGAAGGCAATAGAAATTCTAGCTGTGGTGTTTATCAATGGTTTTCTCTCTTGTGATTTTCATTCCAAGTGCCATCTCTCTTCTCTGAGTGTCTGGCAGACAATGGGGAAGGGTACATGTGAGACTCCACCCTGTCCTTGGAAAGGATGGCTTGGTCCATTCCAGGCCTAAGAGTAGAACCATATGTGATGTGTGCATTGCCACCACCAGCATAGAATTCAAGTTATAACGTCACAGTGTGGTTGTTTGGTCATGAATTTGTCTCATTTTCTGCACCTATTCAATTTGTCCAGGTTCCAAATTTTGTAGCTTGTTCTAGTAAGTACTGGTGATGTAGAGACATGGACTCTGTCTTGTTTTCCATAGAGGTGACCAGGAGGAAAAAGCCCAAAGGACATATGGGCTTTTATCCATAACCTTATCCATTAAGGTTAAAGCCAAACTATATAAAGTACTGTCAATTATATTCCAGTCTTCACCTTACCTACATCTCTGATATGTTGACAAGTTTTAAAACATCTGTATTTCTGTGTGTATGCCTGCAACAAGTGGCAGGACCTAGCAAGTGGTGTCGAATTATACATCTTTCTGCATATGAGTTAGCAGTACATGTGTGAATTCTCTTCTCTTAGCAACAGTGCCAGATACAGAGATCACATATGATACTGAGCAGCACTATTGCTCTTTATTTGAATACTTCAGTCTCTAAAGTACAGGAAATTCCAGTATATCAAACAAGGGAGAGAGAGAATGATATAACAAGTAAAATATAACCATTAGGAAGAAAGGAAAGTACCCTTTCTCATCACTGTTTAAAGTGATAGAATATGCTTTGTCCTATGGACTGGGAGATCTCCATTTCTACTTCCTGGTCACCAAAGTCTCATCCTCCTTAACACTTATACAGGGTCCAAGGGATCTGGGAGCTGATTTAGGAAGAAGATATGACCAGGAGGTGGCAGTAGCACACACAAGCTTTGTTGGGCAACTCTGTCAGGTGTTCTTGTGATGGAAGTCAGGGGCCAGAGGAGAAGAAAACAAGGGAACTCTCCAGGGAGTAAGGGCTCAGAGGGCTGGCTTACCTGTCTTGGTGAGGTCATAGCCCAGAAGCACCCTGGGAGTTTATAGGTCAGAGAATTCCAAAGGGCAGCAGCAGTTGGGAGTTCCATAACCATAAGGCTCCCATCTTTGCAGTGGCTAGCAATTCTGGGGTGATATTTTCTGAGTGTGCATAGGAGGCTGGCTCTAAGTGGCTAAAAATCTGTTTATGGGGGCTAATTTTAAAATAATTGAATGTATGAGAATTTTAGTTTGATACCTGCACGCTTTTGAGTACCTAGTCCCAGGTGGGAGTGAAGAAATGAACAACCTAGGGCCCAAAGCATATAGTCCTTGTTCATGCCCTCTGGCTCATTTCCAGCACAACTTCTGGGGTGGTTACTGTGGCCTTTGAGGGTAGAGAAGAGCCCTGCCAGCAGAAGTAGGCATCAAGGCATGACTTCTGACTGATTTTCACTTGACCAAAATGCCCTGGGGACAAGCTCTAAAGCACACAGCATCTTTCCATGGCCATGTGTCAGCAGAACAAATGTCTAGATTACGAATGATTGATTAGGGGGCATATCCATCTAAAACTTTAATAGGCATAGTCGAATGTCCTCCAAAGTTATTATATCAATTTACCCTCCGACCACAGCATAGGAATACTAATGTCTGCTTGCCTTCACTCACAGGCTTGCTTTGTGATGAGCACCGTGGCTGTTTCCTTCTGTTGGCATACAGAAGGAGGGCTGATATCTGTGAAAGTCTTTTGAATCAGTGTCACATTCATTCAGCATTTGTGACAGTATTTTATTGAATGTATGAGTAAAGATGGGAACTGAGGCCGGAAGGGTGTGAGATGTGTGAAAGGGAGATGGTTAGTGCCCTTAGCTGGCATGGGCTGTGAGCATAGGTTGGGGACTGTAAACTAGTGATAGTGTCGGGAGCAGGGCTTTGAGAGTCTAGACAGTGGAGGTTGAGGGCACCTGGTCCTCTAAGATCTGAGTGTTAGAGAGGAGGGATGTGGGTGGGGTGAGGTTGGCAGACAGTGAAAAAGTGTATGAGGTTAACAGCTACCAAGGAGCTCAATTTGGGCCAGCCTCTTTGAAAACTGTCTCCTGTGAGTACTATACTGGGGAGAGGAAGTAAGGTGGCAGCTCTCAGTCCTCTTTGGTTGGGTGCTGCACAGACAGGGGCAGCAGGACTAATGGTAAGTCCATGAGACAGCTGCCTGGTGATATGATACTCCTGGCCTTGTTCTCATGGGTGCTAGAGTCTGCCTCCAGGGCTGCTTTAGCCCTTGACTAGTCTCGTCTTTGACTGCCTTTCACCTGAGGGACAGGTGTCTGAGTTGGTTTCATGGTCACCTGTGATGAAATCTCTAGCCTC
>NW_006295980.1:363490-371799 GCF_000327345.1 Myotis davidii
AGTTTTCCTCTGATGCATGACCTCCAGTTTTATTTGACCTGGGCTCCTACCCCCTCATCCCACCATTATCTTTGAGACACAGCATAAACAAAATAAAGAGTTGTATTTTAAATTATCTTTGTTTGAAATATATGGCCTTTTCATTGTGGAAGTAGAAATAAGGTATTTTAGTCGATGTCCTGAAAGTTAAATTTTCCTTCACATTAACATCAGCCAAACTAACTTGCTCATGTCATGTTACAAACCCTAATATTGAAATACTAGAGGCCCTGTACATGAATTTTGTGCACTCTGTGGGAGAGGGGTTACTCAGCCCAGCCTGTGCCCACTCGCAGTCTGGGAGCCCTCAGGGGATGTCCGATTGTCAGCTTAGGCCCGCTGCCCTATATGCACCCCTGTGTTCATTGCAGCATTATTTGTGGTTGTCACTGGGAATGGGCCTAAGGGAGCAGTCACTAAGGAGGCAGGAGAGGCTCCCACCACTGCTGCTGCAGTCCCCAGCCTTGAGCGCAGCTCAGGGTTTCTGGCTGAGCGATGCTGCCCCTGTGGGAGCACACTGACCACGAGGGGTCAGCCTCTGTGTTGAGCGTCTGCCACCTGGTGGTCAGTGCGCGCCATAGTGACAGGTTGTACCTCTGTTTGGTCAATTTGTATATTAGCCTTTTATTATAGAGTATTTCCTTGTATTTCAATCTGAAATGAGCCATTTCCAACCCACACTTTATTGCAGATCAGTAAACTTGAACAGAGCCAAGGAAGGTGTGTGGAAAGAGGCAGGAGCCACAGCGACTCTCACTGAGGGGGCAGTGGTAAGACCTAGGAGGAGAGTGAGTGTAGAAACAACTTCTGGTTGTCCTTAGATTGACAGTGAGAACCACTTTTTGATGATTATTTTGGTTAGTTTCCAGAGAATCAACTTCTAGACTTCTGCTGAAGCAGACATATACAGATTATTATTGCTGTTGCTGACCTACCTCAGTTGCTATTTTAATTTGAATATCTCTTACTAAAATTATTCCAGTAACCATTCCTAACCCCACACTTTGGCCTCTCTCTCTCTCTCACTGCTTGGCAGTCAATAAGACAGTGTTTGTCAGTTTTAATAGGGTAATACTTTAGGAAGATTGAGTTCATGTTCTGGCCCTCACCTACATAATTTCATTCTTAAAACAGATGTGGAACTCATTCAGTTCATTGACTTCACACCAGAATTGATTCACTTCCCTTCCGTCGACTGGAGGAAAATATCTTTGAACTGAGCACAATAGAAGATCTCCCCACCGCCCCCAACACACCTACCCCCACCCCGCCATTTGGGTCTTGTTCTTATCCTAAAAAACAAACAGACATAACACAAAGGACTTGTCAGAGGCTCCTGGTGAAGCAATGCAGAGAAGGTAGTAGGGCGATCTTGAGAGGCCATGTGTCCAAGAAGAGACCTGGACTCTGGAAAAACCTGTGTTGACTCAAACTATCCTTCCTCCCATCTCTCCTATGGCCAGAATACCCATCACCAAATCTTGCAGCTGAAGAGCCTTGGGGGCAGGAATTACAGGATTGCAAGGAACTAAATGAAGTGAACTTTTTTGACTTCAACCTAGGTAAGTGAGGGTTCATGAAATGCTCAAGAGAAAATTAATCTTTACTCCCAGGGTAACAAGGTTTGGGATGGCACTTGGAAGAAGTTTGTATCTTCCCAGTAGCATTGAGTATAACTCTTCTCAGTCACTAGCTCTCCATTCCTCTTGGAACATGGTGATATCTGCAATTTCTGTTCACAGTCTTCATTTTGATATTGGGAGAGAAAATGTGTCAAAGTGGAAAAAACTGGAGAGTATGTATCTATTTTCTGTTTCTTTAGATGAAAATGTACCTCTTGATACCAATTTTCTACATGACTTCGAAGAGCTAAGCTACCTATTGGGAAATCCCGCAGAGCAGCTACTCAGAAACCACACACTACCTCTCTATGATCAGAATCCTTCTGCAGGAAAGAGCGCTGAGAGCTCCAACCAGGAAGAACCTCTCAATCCCAGAAGCTATGCACAAAACAGTGCCCCAAAGAAGCTACACCAATGTATTCAGTGTGGGAAAGATTTTCTTTCCATAAAGGTCTTTAAGGGGCACCTGGAAATTCATTCAGGAAAGCTCCCTCATGGGTGCCCTGAGTGTGGGAAAAGATTCCTTCGTAGGTCAAACCTGCAAAGGCATCTTCGAGTTCACACAAGGGAGGCACCCTATAAATGCAGCGTGTGTGAGAAGCTATTCACTCAGTTGTCACACCTCAGAGAACACCAGAAAAACTCTTCTAGTCAAGGAGTGTCCACTTGCCCCGAGTGTAAGTTGCAATTTTGTAATAGAAAACAATTTATGCAACACCTAAAAATCCACACAGGTGGAAGACCCCACAAATGCCAGAGTTGTGAAAAAACATTTAGACGCCAAACAGACCTTAATGTGCACTATGCATCACACACTGCAGAGAGACCATTTATATGTGAGCATTGTGGGAAAAGCTATAGGCAGAGATCCAGCCTTATTTTTCATTCAAGAAACCATTCAGTGGAAAAGCCATAGAACTGTACCAACTGTTCTACAGGCGTCCATAAGAAAGCACACTTTAATATGCACTTTAGAGAAGAACTCTTTGAAAATTTGTTGAGGGAAAATGTTCCTAAACAGAGTGACAATAAGCTACCAAAGCTTTAACTTGCACTAGGCTGTCTTGGAAGAACAGTTTTGTTTGAGCTTTTGCATTAGAACAGCTTTGTATTTTGCTGTGTTTAAAACTTATCTTCCAAGGCACATAAATTCTAGAGTATTCACTGATTCTTGCCACTGTTCTAGACATGATTTTTTTCTGTCTAGGCAAGTCTTTCTTAATCTTTATGATGAAATGTCTTTGTGCCAAGCCAACCACGATATCGGTATGAGTCGGGAACATATAAATGCTGGCATTCCTTTTCGATCTAGGGTCAGTATTTTAATAGATGGGGATGTGCCCAATTGACCTGTATCTGTGCAATATTTTAGTCACGTGGAAATGGCTATGCTGTTTCTTTATGATTGCCACTGACAAGTACTTGGAGCACCATGTGGATGCTTCCCTGACAGTGCCAACAAGCACTTCCCTTGACTCCCACTTACACCACATGTCAGAATCTCCTGTGCACCCACTGCTATGTTTATGCATCATTTGAGCCTTGAACACAGTCCATTTCTGAAATACGGAGCACTTTCAAAGGATAGGGGAAAGGAAAGATGTCCAACTCATGCAGTACTGGGAAGGGCAGAGAACAGTACCCACCACACACGTACTAGGAATATAGAGCGGCTTATAGAAGGGTGGAGACCCTACCTGGAACGAACTACCTCTAAATTCTGTGTTTTCTTTCTTTGCTCTTTGGAATGATGAGAGCATTGAATGCTACAAACTTTAAGCCTAGCTAGGATCACATGCCACAAAACTTGTTTAATGTTCTGTTTGTGATTTTACAATTATTTGTTATTACAGTTTTCATTTTATTTCCTTTCTGCCCCAAGAGTTGAACGTTGTTCATTTCCTGTGGATTTTTGGTTACAATGCAAGTTATTAATAAACTTGGTTCATTCTACTTCTGTTTTAAAGTTTATTTAGTTTTTCTTGAAGACGCATGTCCTATGACTGCAGAGATTACGGGCTCCATTTGTAAGGTACTTCCTAGGAGAGAAATGGTTGTGCCATCGGTTTATAGCTATTCATCTTCTCTAAATACTGCCAAAATGTATGACACATATCCCTTCCCACTCCTTGGCTTCTGGTTTCACTCACCTACTGGTGTCCCTTGATGAAGATACTAGCCCAAGTGTTACATAGTTCAACTTAATTAGTGCTGTTTGAATTCTGGTGAAGAAACCTTTTGTCTACCCCAAGATCATGAACCTATTTCTACATTTTCATTTTGAAGTTGTATTTGTTTACCTTACACATTGAGATTGCATTTTACCTGGAGTTGCTTTCTTTTACAAATGTTGTGAGGTAAGGTTCAAGATAACTTCAGAATGGAAGGTCCTTACCACTTGAGATTTTGTCCTCGGCCTTTGGGTCTTAGCAAAAATTGAGACGCTAAGAGAATGCTTTTACCAGCCTGTACATGGATTTGAGCAAGTGTGTTATGAACAGCATTCCAGGTGAAGGGATGTCTCATACAAAGACCTGACGAGAAGAGCACAGAGTGACTGGAGGGAAAGCTAGAGTGTTAGGCAGAGGCCAGGTAATGGAGGGTCTAGTAATCTACCTGATGCATTTGGAACCTCATCCGGCAGTCCAGAAAAAATCATGGACTCCAGTTGAGAAGTACTGGTGACATGCGCATTTTAGAAAGCTCACTCTGGCTCTTGGATGGGGATTAGGAGAGACAAGATGGGAGACAGAAAGACTAGTGAGGAGGCTACTGCAGATGAGAAAGTGGGCTGAGCTAAGGGCAGTGGTGTGCAGATGAAACAGAAGGTAAGAATTCCGGAGGAATTAAGAGGCTGAATCCACAGTCTCTGATGATTGACGGTATATGGGGTGGGGAGGTGCGTGACAGCCAGCTCTGTGTCCTGAGCATCTGGAGTTGGGAGACTGGAGGAACAGCTCAGGAAAAGGGAATGAGGGCCCTCTTAGCCTATAAGCCCAAGGGCACCCATTTAAACTCATAGACATTTCAATCCTGTCACCCTGTTTGCTCTCTTGGAAACTGTCTCCTGCCCACAGTGTTTCATTCCTTTAACAGTCTTTGGGTGCCCATTATGTTCTAGATAACATCATAGGTACTGAGGATGGCAGGGTCTCGGGCTTCAGGAAAGTCACAGGTTAGGAAGACAAGACTAAAAGTTAAGCAGAAAATTCTTCATCAAGGTAGTAAGTTCAGTAATAAACTAATATGTATAAGTTAATATTGGAGGAAGGTACAAATGTCCAGTTGTAAGATAACTAAGTACTAGGGAGGTAATGTACAACATGATGGCCATAGTTAACACTGCTGTGTGATGTATAGGAAAGTTGTTGAAAGAGTATATCCTCAGAGTTGTCATCGCAAGAAAAACCTTTTTCTTTTCCTTATCTTCTTTCTTTTTATTGTATCTAATAGTGACCCGGTGCATGAAATTCATGCACATTAACATTGTATCTATATGAGAGAATGGATGTTAGCTGAACCAATTGTGGTAATCATTTCACAATATATGTAAATCAAACCATCATGCTGTACACCTTAAACTTAGACAGTGACGTATGTCAATTATTTCTCAATAAAACTGGAAAATAGAAAGCAAGAAAAACTTAAAATTTTTTAAATTACTCATTGCGCTGTGATACAGGAACGCCCCCTCTAGCTAGTTATCCAGAAGAATTGAAAACAGCATCTTCAGGAGATAGTAGCACCACAATGTTCATGGTAGCACGATTCACAAGAAGCGAGATGTGGAAACCACCAGTTGAGAAGTACTGGTGAGATGTGCATTTTGGAAAGCTCAACAGATGAATGGATAAAGAAAATGCAGGGTGTTCTGTCAATGGGATATTATTCAGCCTTAAAAGACAAGGAAATTCAGCAAATGTAGCAGCATGAATGAACCTGGAAGGCATAATGCTAAGTGAAATATGTCAGTCACAGAAGGACAAATACTGCATCTTTCCACTTACATGAGGAATCAAAAATAGTCACACTGTTTAGAATCAGGGTAGAATGGTGGTTACTAAGGGAGGGGGAAATGGGAAGTTGCTACTCTGTGGGATTAAAGTTTCAATTATGCAAGCGCAATAAGTTCAGGAGATCCGCTCTACACACTGGGCCTACCTGAACAATACCGCACGCTGCACTTAAAATTTTTAGGAGGGTAGATCATGGTCAGTGTTCCAACCATAATATCATAACTTTGTGTTAATCCTCACCTGAGGTTATTTTTTCCATTAATTTTTGGGAGAGTGAAACAGAGAGGTGAGAGAGAGAGAGAGAGAGAGAGAGAGAGAGAGAGAGAGAGAGTCATTGATTGGTTGCCTCTGCACGTGCCCATACTGCTGTGGGGGATCAAACCTGAAACACAGGCCTATCCCCTTGACCTGAAATCGAACCTTCTGTGAGCAACACCAGCCAGGGCAATCCTATTTTTTAAAAATAGAAAATTACCCAAGATTCACATTTACTGAAATAAAATGACATCAAACACAGAATTATTCTATAAAATAGCATGCCAAAATGTGTTTAAGGAGGGTGGTCAATTGGCTTTTTAAATTTTGTCATTCTTAATGTGTAATTTTTAAGAATGTCATTCTTCATGGGTAATCAGATCTTCAATTAACCTTAAGGCACCCAAGAAAGGTTGCTGTTATTCTGAACACAAGCTACAGTAAAAAGTGTCATGTCAGATCACTGAGGAGAAAGCAGTCTGCTATATGTCAGACGCTATGTCAGGTGGGTAAAAGAGATGTTACATAGATGAGTGAGAGGTAGAGTGAGGCCTTGATTTATGAGTTTAATTCGTTCCGTGACGGAGCTCATAACTCAAAGTACTCATATGCAGAAGAATTGAAAGCAGCATCTCCAGGAGATATTAGCACCACAATGTTCATAGCAGCATGATTCGCAAGAAGCAAGATGTGGAAACCACCAGTTGAGAAGTACTGGTGAGATGTGCATTTTAGAAAGCTCAACAGATGAATGAATAAAGAAAATGCAGGGTGTTCTGTCAATGGGATATTATCCAGCCTTAAAAGACAAGAAAATTCAGCAAATGCAGCATGAATGAACCTTGAAGGCATAATGCTAAGTGAAATATGTCAGTCACAGAAGGACAAATACTGCATCTTTCCACTTACATGAGGAATCAAAAATAGTCACACTGTTTAGAATCAGGGTAGAATGGTGGTTACTAAGGGAGGAGGAAATAGGAAGTTGCTACTCTGTGGGATTAAAGTTTCAATTATACAAGTGCAATAAGTTCTGGAGATCTGCTCTACACACTGGGCCTATCTGAACCATACTGCACGCTGCACTTAAAATTTTTAGGAGGGTAGCCCTAGCCAGTTTGGCTCAGTGGATAGAGTGTTGGCCTACGAATTGAAGGGTCCCAGGATTGATTCTGGTCAAGGGCACATGCCTGGGTTGTGGGCATGATCCCCAGTAGGGGGCATGCAAGAGGCAGCCAATCAATGACTCTGTCTCATCACTGATGTTTTATCTCTCTTGCCCTCTCCTTTCCTCTCTGAAATCAATAAAAATATATTTAAAACAAACAACAAAATATGAAATTAATATTGGTATCTATTCCATTTAAAAATCAGGACAATGTATCAACATGAAATAATATTTCATAGAAAATTAGAGCCCAACATAGCCTGTGTCCTGATGAAATGATTTCCTTCCTCTCCATCACCCCACAGGCTCCACATTAATAATATATGATTTTGCATACTGTTGCCAGTTTGTTAAAAATTCCTAAACATAACTCTGACAAGACAATATTTCTCTCTTGCCTGTAGTCTCTAAATTTTTGTTTCTGCGAACAAGAGAAAGGGTTTCACTTCTGCAAAGCCCACATCTTGCAAATTGAAAATAAAACCAGTTAACCCAGCTGATGTAGAGAACTTGGGGAGGAAAGCTGTGTCTCCAGTAGCATTGTTTCCCTAACTTAATTAGCCTGAGTTTGCTGTTAATAAACCCCAAAGCCCTGTTGAATCCCAGGCTTAGGCCAGGGCAGAGGTGGCAACTGTAATCTCCACAGTTCATTCCCTTATTCATCCTGAGATGCTGATTCCAGTCAGGGAAGGTCACTCTGGGTAGAGCAGTGCAATTGATAAAGGCCCTGGGACCCCACAGGTCAACACGCCAGCCTGATTCTCGCCAGAATCCTTCAAGGAGAGTGCTGTGATTCAGCATTTAACCATAGCCTGACATGTGATTAATTCTGAGCAGTGTCTGCCAGCCTGTTGGAGGAGCCTGACTATAGCAAACATCACACTCTGGACTTATCAATCCCTATACTGGATGACTATGAATTAAGACCAAACTGAGCTTTTTCTCACAGCCTTCATAACCTTTGTGCAAAGGCAAGTTGGATTAAACTCCCAAATATATCTTTGTTCTTTTTATCAGTACTCTGGAAACCATTTGCTCAGGATATATCAGAACTTTTCCATTCTTGGCCTTGAATACATAAGATTTACCCCACAAAAAACCCTTCTGTCTTTCCAATTCCAATCATGGGAGAATATTGGTGGGTTTTTTCTTTTTGTTTATTTGTTTTTAAAGGAAGTGTTTTTTTCTATAGACAAAGTTTAACTGCAT